>NC_140180.1:82812980-82850335 GCF_963971535.1 Notolepis coatsorum | reverse complement strand
AATCAGTACGTTCAGTTCACGTTCGCCCAAAATACGAACGCGTTCATGAACGATCGTTCATTGAACGCGTTCAGGTACATCACTGGAACCTAGGTATGTAATTTCATCTTTCCTAGTGTAACGGAGGTACCGCAGTCTATCCACAGTCACGAGGGACAGTAAGTGAAGTGGCTGTGGACCTTAAGCGGTACTGCAAGTCAACTCCCACTCAGGGCGATCCCTTAACAGGGGTCGAATAGAAAAACACAAGGCAGAGTAAGATCACACCGGCTATACTTGTGACAATATTGTCACCCACTGTAACTGAGAAGCCGTCAGTCTTCTCAGAGAGAGAGAGAGAGAGAGTGTGTTTGGATTTGAGAGAGAGAGAGAGAGAGAGAGAGAGAGAGAGAGAGAGAGAGAGAGAGAGAGAGAGAGAGAGAGAGAGAGAGAGAGAGAGAGAGAGAGAGAGAGAGAGAGAGAGAGACCGTCGTCACACTTCAGAGAGGTGCGGTTACGATATCTCCATTTAAAGAATTGATTGTACGTCCGCAATGCTTTGTACGGCTAAAGTGTGTCGGCACCAACAGGGACTTAATGGTGCGTTCAAGTGCACCTTGTAAACTCAGAAATCTATACTGGGATGGCCACGAAGGTTGTTTAAAAACAGCAACGTTTCTATTTATTTTTCTTATTTTCCTTTGTTGAAATACATGTCTTTATTGTTCTTTCAATATAGCACATTAATGATCACATAGCAGAGCAAAACCAATCGCCCATTCAGTGCTATAGATTAAAATCTTCCAAATACCATGAATAATCAAATCAAATTGTTGCCAGCGGTTGTTATCAACAGACCTCAGCATATTGTGGGCATCTCTAGGTATTTCTGTGATCATTTCCAAGTTGTATTACTGCAGGCTGTAGCATTCATTTTAATAATTAGATGCTGAAATCATAGGCACATCTTTTTTATTAAAAGAAAATCATCAATATTTTCATCAAACCATCATATTCTTGTTCACCATACATTTGTGATGAATTGTTTTACTGCAGCATCTTTTAACAGGAACACAGTAGGAACAGAATAATTCACTAAATAACTGTTGTGTTCTTCTCTGTGTCACTCCAGATCACATATAAGTTACCTGTAAAACTTCAATTAGGACAGGTGTCTCTATATCTTATCTCATGTATTAAGTTAATCGGATGACAAATAAATACTTCTACTCCTATATGGGACAGACCTATATGGGACTTTTTGCACAGAAATATTGCTGAACAAAGATGGGAAATATGAATTGTTTGTTTAGCAGTATAAATATTACATGTACCACCAGCATGTACACGTCAAAATAAAACAAGTGAAGCACTGGGTATTCATCTACTAATCCTATGGATTAATTCATTATTAACACTTCACTGCACCAGATCCCAAGTGGTGCTCATGAAAAGATGGCAGATAAGACTGAGCACCTGCTCTTTCCATAATGCAGTGGTTCTATCAGCTTGGACACCAAGATTGATAGTAACCTGCTAAATGAGGAAACTGTGATTAAATAAAGATGTTGGTGACACAGTGGTGGCTCAGAAGGTGAAGCATCTATTGTTTTATACTATGGTCTTTTCCCTCTTAGTCAATTAGTAAATTTTATATCTACAGTATGGTCTTTACCCTCTTAGTCAATTAGTACATTTTATGTATACAGTATGGACTTTCCCCTCTTAGTCAATTAGTCAATTGACCTATCTCAAGCCCCGCCCGTATGAAGCCACATAACATGTACATTAAAAGTACCATAAAAAAAAATACTTTGCCGTGTCAATGGCAACCAAATAAACAAGTAATGTATACCGTGCTTCTAATTGAGAGCTGCCTTTATACGTCAAATCGCGTATAAACGCCCCACCTTTATTTGTGACAGGCATCTGCTTTTACAGCTGGTTGTTAAGTTGAACCTTTATTAATCCCCTTGGGGAGATTTCTTATATGAATTTGACCCGTCCTAACTCCACACAGAAAGACCCCTTGCTGGGGTTTGAACCCAGGACCTTCTTGCTGTGAGTCAGAAGTGCTAACCACTGAACCCAGGACCTTCTTGCTGTGAGGCAGAAGTGCTAACCACTGAACCCAGGACCTTCTTGCTGTGAGGCAGAAGTGCTAACCACTGAACCCAGGACCTTCTTGCTGTGAGGTAACAGTGTTAACCACTGAACCAAGGACCTCTTGCTGTGAGGCAGTAGTGCTGAGCACTGAACCCAGGACATTCTTGCTGTGAGGTAACAGTGCTAACCACTGAACCCAGAACCTTCTTGCTGTGAGGCAGCAGTGCTAACCACTGAACCCAGGGCCTTCTTGCTGTGAGCCAGCAGTGCTAACCACTGAACCCAGGACCTTCTTGCTGTGAGGTACCAGTGCTAACCACTGAACCCAAGACTTTCTTGCTGTGAGGCAGTAGTGCACTGAACCCAGGACCTTCTTGCTGTGAGTTAACAGTGCTAACCAATGAACCCAGGACCTTCTTGCTGTAAGGCAGCAGTGCTAACCACTGAACCCAGGACCTTCTTGCTGTGAGGCAGTAGTGCTAACCACTGAACCCAGGACCTTCTTGCTGTGAGATAACAGTGTTAACCACTGAACCCAGGACCTTCTTGCTGTGAGATAACAGTGTTAACCACTGAACCCAGGACCTTCTTGCTGTGAGGCACCAGTGCTAACCACTGTGCCACCATATATTCAGCCCTCCCTGAACCAGCTCTTCCTAGCAGCAGTACTTTATTCGTTTTGGCAATGAAGGGAAGGTGGGTGTCCTGGATTGCGGGCTCTTGGGTGGGGGGGGTCTTGGGTGGGGAGGGTAATTGAGCTGGGGCAGTGGGGGTGGTCAGATGCAGGAGGATATGAGTGTTGTGGATGTGTATGTTTAATTTTCTGTTAATTTTCAAGAAATAGATTTATTCTAAATACAAAGATATTTGAGTACTTGTTATATTAGGTGGTTTTCTTCATACTTTATTTCTTGTGAATAAAATACTAAAATTAAATTTGTAAACATTAACCACTGATAACACCTTTTTAAAGCCCTGCTCAAGCCCTGCTCACCGAATAATGAATGTACAATTATGTGTCAATTAACTATGAACACCCAGCAATATTCAGCAATAATATAACATATCAAGTACTAACTAGAAACAAAAGTGGAGAGAGGAGCACTGCCTGGATACACAGCAAAACATTTGGTGCAGAACATGTCTGGGAGGTGCTCTTTGGTCAGGAGAATATATCAAAAAAGAAAGCAGAAAGCAAGGCACTCCAGTATACCATTAAATATCACGGTTGTAGTTTGGAACCCAATATGCAGACAAAGAGAACCGGCAGACAGGTCTGGATAAAACCCAAAGGGGTATATTTAATGAGAATGGTCAATGTCCAGGCAGGGGTCGATACACGAGGGTGATACTCATATTGTCCAGGGCAGGCACGTGCACACATAGAGGCCAAGGGGTGCCTGAGCACCTGCCTTTTTGAGCCTCATCAAAAAAGTGCCCTTTTTGAAAAAGAAAAAAAAAGTTTTTTTATTTTTTATTTTTTACCGTTACGCATATAGACTGCCCTTCCAACTGAAAAATGTCAGGATAGAATCAAAATATTAGGTAAAGAGAGAGAGATGCCCCATATTCCATTGCAGTTTGCACGGCCTCCTCAGCATGCCTCTCCGCGGACCTATATATTTTATGCATAGCGTGGGTGGTGATGATGATGATGATAGAAACCGCTGTGGCGCATACAGTTGAATGCTGGTATTACACTCATTGAGGGACACGAAGAAGTCAAGTCCGATGGGATTTGGGAATCTCAAATACAAATCGGGATTGGAATAAAAAATGCATTTATATTAAACAATACAGAATATACAACACTTCTTGGGGTCTGTAGGGTAAGCACTTATTCCCTCCCCCCTGAACATTTATGGAGATGCCTTTTAAGTCAGTGATAAAAGTGTCTTTCAAAGATAAGTGAGCTCCTGCACTGAATATTATAGTTCAATATTCAATATTTGATCACCAAAACCCCCCAAAAAGCATAAAAAGGGGGCTCCCCGACCGAAAAGGGCCCTTAAAAATCGCGCTCAAGTTCTTTAATAGTTGTCATACAGAAGTACAGAATACTTTTATACAAAATGCTTCTTACTGTTACGCTCCAGAGACTGTGCTAGACAAGATAAGTATCAATAACATAGTATAGCATGTAAATTAGAAGTAGAAAATGAGGTCACAGTGTTCAGTATAGACATATGTACAATGTTCGATGCAGAATAGACGTAACTGAGTTACCATATAATATACAATACTATGCAGTGTACTAATATACAATACTATATAGTGCAAAGCAGAAATGGGATGAGGTACAATTTAGGTACAATTTACAGTAAGGTGTACGAGTTGTAGTGCAGACTTTTATCAATAAATATAAAGTGTGGGGAGTGGGTGCTACAGTGTGTTTGTTTAAAGTGAGTGTGTGCTATAAAGTGTGGGGAGTGGGTGCTACAGTGTGTTTGTTTAAAGTGAGTGTGTGCGTGTGGATGTGTGTGCTATGTGCGTTTGATGGTTGTTGTGTAGTGTTCATTGTTCGTTGAGCAGCCTGATGGCCTGGGGATAGAAGCTTCTTCTGAGTCTTTCTGTGCTCGCCTTGAGACTCCGGTATCGCTTGCCTGACCGCAGCAGTTCAAAGAGGCAGTTGTTCGGGTGACTGGAGTCCTTAATTATTCTCTTAGCCTTGCCCCTGCACCGCTTGTTGTGAATGTTCTGGAGGGTGGGGAGCCCCCCTCCAATTGTGCGTTCGGCTGAATGCGTCACTCTTTGTAGTCTGCTTCGGTCTTGTGCAGTGCTATTCCCAAACCAGGAGGTGATGTTGCCAGTCAGGATGCTCTCTATTGTACATGAGTAGAAGTTCTTAAGGATATTATGACTGACTTGGAACTTCCTTAGGCGCCTGAGGAAGTAGAGGCGTTGTCGTGCCTTCTTCACAACACTGTCAATGTGTGTGGTCCATGTCAAGTCCTCGGATATGTAGGCTCCGAGGTACTTAAAGCTGTTCACTCTCTCAACCGGTGCCCCGTCGATGCTGAGAGGGCTGTAGTCCTTGACCCCCGACCTTCTGAAGTCCACAATCATCTCCTTTGTTTTGCTGACGTTCAGGGAGAGGCTGTTTTCCTGGCACCATCCCGCCAGGACCTTGACCTCATCCAGGTCGCGCGCTCGGTTAATATATACACACAAGTGTAGTGCCCTTTTCAGCCTTTGAGCACCTGCCCCTCTAAAGTCCTGTGCACGTCCCTGGTCCAGGGTGTGCACGGGGACAAGAGATTCAGACAGACAGGGGTCAGAGCGGATACGGGGATAGTCAGCCAGGCAGGTGTTCAGAGCAGTTCCTTGTGAGCCAGGTCTCTAGGTCTTCGCCAAGCAGGCTGGGGAGAGAGGACGAGAGTACAGAGTTAGACACGGTCAAAGAACATGAGATCCAGGCAAACAACTAGAAGTATCAGAATAGTGAATATGAGCAAAGTAACACGACTAACTGGTAACAAGAGTTTACGATCTGGCAGCTTCTCAACATCTGGGGCGGGGTTATATCCCCGACGTAATAGGCCCACAGACGTCAGATCAGCTGCCACGCTGAACACCACACCTGCCCCTACTTGACCAATAATGAAAGCGGGAGAAGGGGAGAGAGAGAGAGAGAGAGAGAGAGAGAGAGAGAGAGAGAGAGAGAGAGAGAGAGAGAGAGAGAGAGAGAGAGAGAGAGAGAGAGAGAGAGAGAGAGAGAGAGAGAGAGAGAGAGAGAGAGAGAGCAGGAACCATGACATTAAATGTCTTTATTAAGTTAGAATGTTCAAAATGGAACAGGTAAAAAAGCTGTTTCAGGCCTTCATCAGGGAGTCAAACAACATGGTCTTCATCAGGGAGTCAAACAACATACTGCTGCTGTATACCTTGTATGGTGTTGTTTGTGTATTATGTCTAGCTTATAGTTTAGTTTATAGTTTTAGTTTATAGTTATTTGTAGCTTATTCGGTTCATAGATATCGTTTATATTCATAATTATAGTTTATAGTTATAGTTTGTGTAGATAGAATATACGCTGTGTATTATGTTTACGCATCTACTACGGTTGAGGAGCCGGGAAAAACACGCATCTCTGAGGTATTATGAAGTATGCAAGAGGTGTGGCTACATGCATGCAAACAATAAAAAGTGTACAATTATTAGATACGAGGGAGACAGCCTCTAGATTGCACATATCAATAATATATATAATAATAATAATATATATAATATAATACATTTGATTTATATACAGTAGTGCTTTTCACAGTGATCAAAGACGCTTTACAGTAGAGTTAACAGAGTTAAAAACATAAAAACAAAACTATGGGTCAAAAGCAATAGTGAAAAGGTGGGTTTTGAGTGCGATAGAGTGTTGGCAATTGCGGATGTGTACAATCTATCTCAGGCCAACTATAGATTGTAATTGATATCTATCAAATCAAATCAACAGACAATTAATACATTCATAAACTAAACTCAAATCAAAACAGGCAGTTCATTTGAAAGCTGTGAAGGCAAGACCTTCATTAGGGGATGGATATTTAATTTATAGATCCGGTAGTTTTCACGTAGATTTAACAAGTTGAGACGATTGCCTTTTCTAATTGAGACGGCACGATCAATACTCATTACTTTGAGTAACTACCATAGAAACACCCAGTAGAGCAGTGGATGTGTCCAATTTGTGCAGTTTTTACAGTACCATTCTTCTGCAATGGTGTCCAAAGCTCTGTGTGGGACAAGCGTCCAAAGCTCTGTGTGAAACAGGTGTCCAAAGCTCTGTCTGCATTTCACTATAATGCCGCTAGCTCATGGAATGAACTCCAATAGTATTCCCTCTGTTGCAGAGTTTAATACCTTAATCTCCAACCTTTGTCAATCAAGTTGTGTTTTAATTGATTAGTTATCCTTACTTTTTGCCTTGTCTTGCTACACAGTAAATTGTGCAGAGTACATTTTACTCAAACTGAGTATCGGGTCCCCCCAGGGCTGTGTTCTCAGCCCCCTGCTGTATTCACTGTACACACATGACTGTGTGGCCAGGTTCAGCTCCAACTCCATAGTGAAGTTTGCGGACGACACAGTGGTGGTGGGGCTGATCTCTGATAATGACGAGAAGGCCTACCGGGAGGAGGTTGATGTACTGGCACGCTGGTGTCAGGACAACAGCCTGCTCGTGAACATTGGTCAAACCAAGGAGCTGATATTGGATTTTAGGAGAACACAGCAGGGGACACACACACCACGGTGGATAAACGGGGCTACCGTGGAGAGGGTGAGCAGCTTTAAGTACCTGGGGGTCCACATCTCAGAGGACCTGACATGGACAACACACATACTGTAGACTCAGTCGTAAAAAAGGCGAAGCAGCGCCTCTACCACCTGAGACAGTTAAGGAAGTTCAGAGTATCGGGGAAGATACTCCAGTCCTTCTACTCCGGAGCTGTAGAGAGCATCTTGACTGGAAACATAAGGCACAGGACAAGAAGGCCCTACAGAGAGTGGTGCGCTCAGCTGAGCGTACTACGTACTACCACCCCTGCAGGACTTATATAACAAGAGGTGCAAATCCAGAGCCTGCAGAATAATGAAAGACCCCCACCACCCCAACAACAGCCGGTTCAAGCTGCTGCGGTCAGGCAAACGCCTGCGCACACCAGCAACTAGGACAGAGATACTTCGGCTCAGCTTCTTCCCCCAGGCCATCAGAGTCTTGAACACTGAACTCTCCACACACAAGTACATGTAGCAGGTATATATAATATACGTTATGCATTCCACAAATAATCCCTCACGTTTTATTTTATTGCTTTTGTTAACAGAATTCGGCTATAGGGCGACAATAATGTGGTCAAGAAGCATGGTTTCTATCTTGAGCCTTAACTGGCGTGGTTTATTTATTCACATGAAGAGCAGCAGTAACATACAGGTCTCCTCTCTCTGAGAGGCTTGGGGGGAGAGAAATAAGTGGGAGGAGACATATCTATTTATACTCGCCACCTGGTAGTACTCCTGAGTGTCTCCGCCTAGAGCACCCTCTAGTGGAAACAGCTATATATGCAGATAGACAGTTACTAGTGTAAACAGTTATATATATGC
The DNA here is from genome assembly GCF_963971535.1 of Notolepis coatsorum. Lineage (NCBI taxonomy): Eukaryota > Metazoa > Chordata > Actinopteri > Aulopiformes > Paralepididae > Notolepis > Notolepis coatsorum. The sequence continues at coordinate 82,842,151 of NC_140180.1, read as the reverse complement.
AGTTAGACAGTTACTAACAATCCTACACAGAACCTCTGCCTTCAACAGGTTTGTTATTATTTATTGTAATTTTTGTATTCTCAAAGTCTTTTATTTTGAAATCGTCACTTCCTCCCGAAGTGACGTATTTGGCTCCACGCTCCGCTCTTACCTCAGTTTATCTGTATGGAGAAGAGAGGTAGGCAGCTGTCCGTGTTACCTGTATATATATTTCTGGTCTAAGAGAATGTATAATGGTCTAATGTTGTAAATAAGTTTCCAAATGATGAACCGGGTTTGTACAATAATTCTATGTTAATGATGTGCAGTTGTGCATTTGTTTAAAAGAGATTTAACCGTTTTCGCAGACTTTTCTGTGAGCACATTTTGGCTAGCTAGCTTTTGGGGGGGGAGGGGTTGTACATGGCTCGTGCCGGCAGATTTTAACTGGTGTTTTCCCCACTGCAGTTTTGTGAGCTGCTGGCGTCATCTTGTGGTCAATGCTGATGCATTGTCCTTGTTTTGTTACCTGACAGGTAAATAAATACGTCACAGTTTCGGCTAAAGAGAATACCACAAGCCTGTCCTTCCTTCATCACACACAACCGACAACGCAGAGTAGTGGCAATGAGGGTCCGTCAAGAGTAGGCCTGAAACCGGCTACATACACATGAGCACACACACAACACACATACTGTATACGCTCACACACTAACAGTCACTTTAGCACGCACGCACGCACGCACGCACACACACACACACACACACACACACACACACACACACACACACACACACACACACACACACACACACACACGCGCACACACACACACAACACACACATGCTGCTCACACTCAATGGTCACTTTAAGGACACTTTAAAAAAATAATGGGAGTGGTTCTTGTATAGTAATAGATGGATATAGCAACATAGCATAAGGATATCTAGTATAACTGTATATTGTATAGTATAGTATTGTATAGTAGTGTACATAAGACCCAGTGCCTCATCCGTAGCTTAACACTGTATCGCAGGACCTTAGCATGTCTTTACCATGCATTTTTTTAAACTTTTATGTACATTATACCTGTTATGTCTTATTACTCTTATTACTTGTATTATTGCACAATTGCTGCAGGCATGACCACCCGCATTTCACTGTATGCCTTGTATGCCGTGACAAATAAAACTCTTGACTTGACTTGACTATCTTACTCAGTTTGTGTCAAAAGTACTCAGTTTGAGTCAAATTTACTCTGCGAAATTTATGATTTTATGATGTATGTTGATGTGATTTTATATGCTGTGTGATTGTTTTAACTTATTTACATCTGTACACTCAATGTGACTGTAAATGAGGGAAACCTCAGTTACCTTTTTGAAATTAAATTTAATTAAAAAGGAAGAAAGACTAGCTAGTGCCAGATACTCTTGAGATCCTTTGCATTTGCTTTCGTTTTAGACAAATCAGAAATACATTTACGGTACTTCAGCTGGGAGAAAAGCCAAGTCAGATTATTATTTAGACCATATTACTAGCTCATTACTAGCTCATTACTAGCCCATTACTACTCATTACTAGCTCACTAGCTCAGCACAAAATAATGGAAGTGGCTAGCCTAGCTGTTGGCCCAAAAACACTTCTCCTTTAGTTTTATTATTGGCTAGTGGTCTGTATCCGCTTCCATTAATTTGTGCTAAGCTAGGCTAGTTTGCAGCCAGATAGCTTTCTACTGAACACACAAAGAGGAAATTGGTCTGACTCTGGAGAAGGTGGTAAGCGCAATTCCCATAATGTTAGCGTGTTCCTTTAAGGATGATGATCGTGTGTGTGTGTGTGTGTGTGTGTGTGTGTGTGTGTGTGTGTGTGTGTGTGTGTGTGTGTGTGTGTGTGTGTGTGTGTGTGTGTGTGTGTGTGTGTGTGTGTGTGTGTGTGTGTGTGCGCCATAAACCATGCTTCTCAGTTCACCTTTCATCTCTTTCTCTCCTAATGATGTATTTGTACTTGATGCACTGCAAGCCATTGATACCAGGAGTTAAATATAAAATTACAGTACATTATTTTTTTCTAAATATGTCCGCCCCAATTATCACAGAGCAATTTAATGCATATATTTAATCTTTCCATCTCAACACTGGAACAGCTGGCCTAGTGCCCTTCCTAGAAACACTGCAAGGTGAAACGACCCGACAGAACAAAGCCTTCCCTCCCTGGCCCTCCTGGTGTGCGTTCTTCTCATGCTGCCTATACAATATAATGTAGGTTGCTCATAAAATCTGTGTGATTTTCTGATCAGAAAAAAGCTCTCAGCTTTACTGCAATTTGCATACCGCCCCAACAGGTCCACGGTGGACACCACATAGCCCATGTGCTGCACACAGCAGCATCACACCTGGACAAGAGGCAGGGGAACTATGTGAGAATGCTGTTCATCGACTACAGCTCAGCTTTCAATACCATAGTCCCCTCCAAACTCATAGCCAAGCTCAGGGACCTGGGCTTGAACTATGACCTCTGCCAGTGGGTCTTGGACTTCCTGACGGGCAGACCCCAGGTGGTGAGAGCAGGCAACTGCACCTCCTCATCCATCACTCTCAACATAGGGGCCCCCCAGGGCTGTGTTCTGAGTCCCCTCCTCTACTCCCTGTACACACATGACTTTGTGGCACAGCGGAACAACAACACAATCATCAAATTTGCTGACGACACAGTAGTGGTGGGCCTGATCTCTGCAAACAATGAGAGGGCCTACCTGGAGGAGGTCAAGGTTCTAGCGGGATGGTGTCAAGAGAACAGCCTCTCCCTGAACGTCAGCAAAACAAATGAGATGATTGTGGACTTTAGGAGGTCGGGGGTCAGGGACTACAGCCCCCTCAGCATTGACGGGGCACCGGTTGAGAGAGTGAACAGTTTTAAGTACCTCAGAGTCCACATATCCGAGGACTTGATATGGACCACACACATTGACAGTGTTTTGAAGAAGGCACGGCAACGCCTCTACTTCTTTAACACTTCCCCCGGTCTTGTGGGACCAGCCGGCAACCCTCCGCCCGGTTCGGTTGGTCCAGGACTCAGACACTCACAATCCCCCATCAATACCCTTCACAACATAACATTGGCAACCGGTGGGCTGAGCCAGATGTGGCAGATCTGGCATCAGCTCAGGGTGCGATCCACGGGGGGGAGCTAGGTCCGCTATAGCTCCCCTAGATCAGACATCAGCTCCCTTGGGGGTCTCTAAAGCTCCCCTGGGGGTCTCTAAATTACTGAAAATAAATGCTACTTTTGCCATGCATTTCTCATTTTTCTGTAATTTTCTGTATCATCATCGTGTATAATAATAAACGTATGCTATTTTGGATGTATGATTAATGATTTGCGCACTAATTCACACGTAATATGGCAACATGCATGCTATTCTTGCAATTACCATTCGGAGCCTGCACGCACGCACGGCACAAATCAAACTTGACCCACTTTGTAACCTGTGCTGTGACTTGTTGACACAGTGATCGTTTTGACAGCCAGTAAATAAGGTCACTCAGGAATGCATAATGTCTAAACGAAAACAAGTAAGCCTAACCAATTTTGGTTTCACGAAGACAGTGAAGCTGTCAGAGCAGCAGGAGGCGGGATCACAGGCGACGCCGTTACAATTACACCTGCTGCTGGTGCTGCTCCGGTGGAGACTATTATTAGTATTACAACGCCCGGTGACCGTGCCGTGACCGTGCCGGCGCATGCGGTCGTATCAGAACACAGGATAGGATACTGTAGACAGTGTTGGATGATGATCTATCATCTATCTAATTAAATGGATACTTTTTTTTTATCATGGAATGTGCTGTGGAAGCCCAGACCGTCCAGACGGCCGGACCTCAACAAGTGAGTTGTCTAGTATTATGTGTTCTGTAGTTACTGAAACTGATTGAATATATGACAGGATTCAAGAGGTTTATTTGTCACATACATACATACACAAGGCCTACAGGCTACAGGCTACATTAACGTCTGCGATCACAGTATCCTCCAACAGTCTGACTCCTCCCTGAGAGGCATGCCGCGCACCCCCCCGCGCAAAATAATATTATTTGGCTCACCCAAAGACCATGCATCAGCTCACACACCTACTTAACATTCTCATCTGCCATTTATGTTTGTTATGTTCTTTGTCTATGTTGTCATTGTTGTTTCCATTGTGTTAGATTTGTGTTCCCCTGTCTGTGTTTTGTAAATGTGTTTTAGTCTCGTTTGTCTCAGTTTGTACAATTGTTATTGTTTCCCCCTGTGTGCTCTGTATTCTGTTAGTTCTGTCTACCACACCTGTGTCCTGTTAGTAATTACCCTCTGTGTCTAATTAGTGTTTGTATTTAAGTGTTCTGGGCCAGCATGCACTTGCTGGTTCATTGTTAAATGTTACGTGTGTTTGTCAGTCGTGTATTGTATCCTGTCTTGTGAAAGTAAACACTGTTATCGTCACCACGTCGTCTCATCGTATTCACTCTGCTACCTGGGTTCACCATGCCGAATAAGCGCACTCGTAACATACTTCCTCAGGCGCCTAAGGAAGTTCCAAGTCAGTCAGAAGATCCTTAAGAACGTCTACTCATGCACAATAGAGAGCATCCTGACTGGCAATATCACCTCCTGGTTTGGGAATAGCACCGCACAACATTTACATTTTACATTTAGTCATTTAGCTGACGCTTTTATCCAAAGCGACTTACAAGTTCTGTACGACAGGTCATCAGGAAGGATACAACTCTATCAGCTGAGTAACAATATTCATCAAAGTGTTGCGTGTTACAGTGTAGGTTAGTTTATTAGGACAAGTGCATGACAGTAAGGTTAGTTAGGGTTAGAATAATTTTTTTTTTTTTTTTCAGATAATGGTTGAAGAAGTGCATCTTTAGTCGACGGCGAAAGATTGGACGGGATTTGGCTGTCCTAACTGGGGTGGGTAGCACAAGACCATAGCAGACTACAGAAAGTGGCCCGTTCAGCCGAACGCACAATTGGAGGGGGGCTTCCGACTCTCCAGGGCATTTACAACAAGCGGTGCATGGGCAAGGCTAAGAGAATTATCAAAGACTCGAGCCACCCAAACAACTGCCTCTTTGAACTGCTGCGGTCAGGCAAGCGATACCGGAGTCTCATGGCAAGCACAGAGAGACTCAGAAGAAGCTTCTATCCCCAGGCCATCAGGATGCTCAACGAACAATAACAATATGTAACAACCATCAAATGCACTCACACCTCACAGCACCCACATACACACGCACACACTCACTTTCAACATACAACTCACTGCAGCACCCACTTTAACCACTTTAGAACACCTAAGCACACTTTATATTTATTGGTAAAGAATTTGCACTACAACCCATACCTCATTACACCTTACTGTAAATTGTACCTAAATTGTACCTCATCCTTTGCACTGTATAGTATATTGTATGGTAACTCAGTTACTTCTACTCTACATTGAGCATTGTATATATGTATATACTGAACATTTTTGTCTATACGTACTTGACTTCTATTTTATACTTGCTATACTTATTTTATACTTATCTATTTTTGCCTAGCACAGTCTCTGGAGCATAACAGAAAGAAGAATTTTGTATAAAAGTATTCTGTACTTTTGTATGACAACTAATAAAGAAACTTGAACTTGAAACTTGATATATGCATAGTTTGAAAAAATGTGGTCTGAAATGCATTTGCCCACTTGACATTTTATGGAATCAAATTTTGTAACTTATTCTAGTGACTGGCTGGTCAAAGGAATCTGGCTGCATGTTAGCCTAGCTTAGCACTATGAATGGAAGCAGACATGGCCGGTTAGCCTTCAGGAGAGGTGTTAGTTGGACAATGATTAGGCTAACCGGCCATGTCCGCTTCCATTCATTGTGCTAAGCTAGGCTAACGTGCAGCCAGATAGCTTTCTACTGAACGCACAGAGAGAAAACTGGTATCTATCTTCTTGTCTCTCTCTGGGGAAGACGATAAGCTAATTTCTCAAAATGTTGGCGTGTTCCTTTAAGGGTTTTGAGTTTTAAGACCTTGATCTCCAACCTTTGTCAATGAAGTTGTACGTGTTTGGGGATGGGGGATAGGGATGGAAAGAAAGAAATAAACCAACAGAAAGGTGCCGCTACCCTGGGATGTATAGCTTTGCCCCCCACAGTAACAGTAGACCCGGCAAATACATGCAGGGCAGAAAACCCAAACATCGCTGTGTGTCTCCACGTGAAACCGGTCGAATCCTCCGTCGGTTCCGGCTGCGTCCGGTCGGTCCCACAGAGGCAATGCAGCTGGTGCAGGAGACACATTGATCAGTGGCTTGCTGTTCACAGTTCAATATCCAACCATATATACATGCGAGTTAACAAGAAGGCACTTTACTGGGGAGTGATGATGTGTTGCCCGCCCCACTTAGTGGATCTCTGAATCCATGGCGGGGTACACGGTTTGAAGATGGAAAATGGAGGTAGATGGTGGGATACCAGACGCAACGTTGTAGATGTAGAACGAGCTGCACACGGTCGATGAGACCGCCGCCCTGGGAAACGGTATCTGTGTCGTGTGGGTTCCCGCACCGTGGTGTGGTCTGTCATCTTAACCCTTTCACTACCACACAACAAAGGGTTAACCTGTTCACTACCCCACTACAGAAGGTTAACCCTTTCACTACCACACTAACCGTCTGTAGTGTGGTAGTGAAAGGGTTAATGCTGGGCTGACGTTACAAAGCCCAGGTCTGATTGGCTTAACATTTAAGGTTCCCAGAGTTTTCACTGAATTAGGAAAATCCGCTTTTAACTTCTGTGTCACAGAAACATTTCCGTAGCCAACCACTCCACCAGTCTGCAGTTGATTTTAATTATTTTTAATATTTAATTGATTGACTTTCTGTTTCTATCTTTTTTTATTTATTTTTTTATTTATTCATGTGCTGTAATTATCTAGGTTATTGTAAATGATCCGTCGAGATAAAGATTGAATGAATGAATGAATGAATGAATGAATGAATGAATGAATGAATGAATGAATGAATGAATGAATGAATGAATGAATGAATGAATGAATGAATGGATGAATGAATGAATGAATGAATGAAAAGGTGTCTCTCCATGACCTCATCATGCACCTATGAGAGAGAGTGGAAAGAAAAGTGCAGGTCTTCCCACAATCCATCCAGACCTCCCACAGCCGTGGCCCACTCCTTCACTAAATAGTCCGTTTGCACAGTCATGGGCACACAGTCCTGGGCACACAGTCCTGGGCACACAGTCCTGGGCACACAGCCATGGGGGAAACGCAGGCTAATTCACACACGGCCTTTGAAAAATAAATTATGTTGATGATGTTTTTTGATTATGTTTTTTTCTTGAAACTTGCACTCGTCTGGCTGGACTCCCTCACAGCAACTGCTCGATGACTGGCGTGCTTTCTAATCAGGGATTGGGGTGCTGATTGATTGATTGAATTAATTTGATAATTCATAAAAGATACATGTAAAACTGCCCAGCGGGAATACATACATTTAAAAAAAATCATCAAAAAAACAAACACAATAAAGCCAAAAGGCTTATTTCCATTGTGGACCTCACTTGTGGACAAATTAACCTGGATAGCTGTTGCTCTGTGTGCTTGTTTTTTAGTTCAGGCTGTCATATATATATATTTGATGTGCAACACCATGTCAGCAAAAGCCAAGGTATGACACAATTAAAATGGATTGATTGATTGATTGATTGATCTCTATTTATCTCAAACACAACAAACATACAAATCGCAGTAAAGACAAAATGTAAACATAAAAAATGAGTCCGTCTTCATCTATAGAAAAACAAACACAGATGAGTTGGAGAAGGGTCAGAAGAAAGCACAGTGTATCTAGTCCTGCCCCTTTCTTACAATATAATTTCAAATAAAACTATCTTACTACCTAAAAGAGAAATACATAAATAATATAATAAGGGTAAAAAACAAGACAACCATTTTCCTTTTGGGAAGAAATCAAAACATTCCCTGAGAATAACTATCTATAGTTCCTCAGTTCTGTATTTGACTATAAATTATTTTCTGTAATATATTTTTGTGCAACTGTGCAATGTTATTGGATCAAATAAACCCATACATCTCTCTCTCTCTTATCACGACAATACCAGGTAAATAGGAAGTCCATCAGTCCGACGGTCTGTTATCCTGAAAATACACACTCTCTGTTTTTCGCTTGACGTGCAAACCATGTGGTGTTCAAGTTTCTTTATTAGTTGTCATACAGAAGTACAGAATACTTTTATTCAAAATGCTTCTTTCTGTTACGCTCCAGAGACTGTGCTAGACAAAAAAGATAAGTATAAAATAAAATAAGTATAGCAAGTACGTGTGTGTGTCCAGTCCTTTCAACTAGCAAACGTTGTCTGTATTTAACGTTACCTCAGGATACCACTGTAATTGTAGCAAACGTTGTCTGGATTTAACGTTTACCTCAGTTGGTAAGCTATTTAGCTAATGTTGTTAGCATTGGATAGCATCAATGCTAGCTGGCTGCAGCTCAGCACCATGCCATGGGAATACTATACTAAATTATGGAGGCTTTTTAATCGTCAAGGTAAGAGAGGATGTTTGGCCTTTTTCTGAAAACCCAAGCACATAATTTGTTCCATAGCATATGCTTTGCTAGTCGAAAGGACTGGACACACACACGGACAAGTTAAACATCAATAAATTAATTTATTACAACACAGGTAGTTTGAGCAGCCTCTGACTGCACCACAGGGCTTTGATATTATATACGGCTTTGAGCTCTCTCTCTCTCCTGCCGATTAAATCCACAGCTCTTCCTCCTGTGTTTGTGTCTCTCCGTTGAAAACTAGCGTCAGCTCAAAACAAAAGCAGTATATTGAGCGAGTAGTTAGGCGATAGGCGATTGGGCACTGAGAGGCCAATCAGGGCGCGCAAAACCGAACGCGGAAGGACAACTGCCTTGGGTAAAGTATTCACGCGAACGGGCCACTCTCTGTAGTCTGCTACGGTCTTGTGTGGTGCTATTCCCAAACCAGGAGGTGATATTGCCAGTCAGGATGCTCTCTATTGTACATGAGTAGAACTTCTTAAGGATCTTCTGACAGACTTGGAACTTCCTTAGGCGCCTGAGGAAGTAGAGGCGTTGCCGTGCCTTCTTCACAACACTGTCAATGTGTGTGGTCCATGTCAAGTCCTCGGATATGTGGTACTTAAAACTGTTCACTCTCTCAACCGGTGCCCCGTCGATGCTGAGGGGGCTGTAGTCCCTGACCCCCGACCTCCTAAAGTCCACAATCATCTCCTTTGTTTTTCTGACATTCAGGGAGAGGCTGTTCTCTTGACACCATCCCGCCAGGACCTTGACCTCTTCCAGGTAGGCCCTCTCGTCGTTTGCAGAGATCAGGCCCACCACCACTGTGTCGTCAGCAAATTTGATGATTGTGTTGTTGTTCCGCTGTGCCACACAGTCATGTGTGTACAGGGAGTAGAGGAGGGGGCTCAGAACACAGCCCTGGGGGGCCCCTATGTTGAGTCCAAGACCCACTGGCAGAGGTCATAGTTCAAGCCCAGGTCCCTGAGCTTGGCTATGAGTTTGGAGGGGACTATGGTATTGAATGCTGAGCTGTAGTCGATGAACAGCATTCTCACATAGTTCCCCTGCCTCTTGTCCAGGTGTGATGCTGCTGTATGCAGCACATGGGCTATGGCGTCCTCCGTGGACCTGTTGGGGCGGTATGCAAATTGCAGGGGGTCCAGGTTGATGGGGAGGGAGGAGCAGATGTAGCCCTTTACTAGCTTCTCAAAGCACTTCATGGCTATAGAGGTGAGAGCTACAGGGCGGTAGTCGTTGAGGCAAGCAGGTGTAGCAGCCTGAATATTCTACAAAGTATTCAGTAGTGCTAACTAACTGTTACTTTCCCTGTGTGTGTATAACGTGTGATTTACAGTGTTCCTTTGGATAGACTAACAGTGTTCCTTTGGATAGCTCGCCCAGTCTAACGACAAGGTGAGGTGCTACTCCTCTCCAGATGCAGTATGGATTACTAGCAATAACATTGAGCCTTTGTTTCCCTTTCTGGAGCGGTCTTTGCGTGGGACCAGTGGAGGTTGCCAGCAGGGGTCGGAGTGCAGTGGTGGCAGGTGGAGCAGTGGAGAGAAGCAAGCAACGAGGAAGAGGTGAATCACCTGGAGGTGAGGGGAACAGGAAGTTCTCTTCGGCGTTGGACTTGGCCGTGATCGGTCACAGCTACAACGGGTGTGTGCTTTGGAATAGCCCCGTTGAAGAAGTGAAGCCAGAGAGCCCCGCCGGAGCGAGCGACGGGTGATGAGACATACTTGCTAGTGACGGGTTATCCTAGAAGTATCCGTGATAGTGTGTGAGTAAGAGAAACCGAACCCAAGGACTAACGTCTAAACTAACGAGACTAACGTCTAACGTTATCGGGTTATAGTAGTTACTGTGTGCGGTATAGTAGCATGCCGCTAACGGCTCCGTCTGACTTGAGTAGACTACCGGGCGCGAGGTGCTGAAGAGACCGGTGGTATAGTCAGCCAGGTTGCGTTAACAGTGTAACCGAATAGCAGGAGGGTGCGCAAAGACCCAAAGCTTAGCTGTGTTTAAGGTAGCCAAAGTATTAGCTCGCGCAACGGAAGCAAGCCAGCAACAGCAGCGGTGGACGTTTCCCAGACGGTACAGAGGACGCCTCTTCCCACCAGCAGAGGACGCCATACAGCAAGCTCTGCCCGCTAACCACTGCCTGCTGTTCGCCCAACCTGCTGGCTGTGCTCGCGGATCGCCGACGCCATCTTGTCATCCGGACTAGTGGTGACAAGAGTGGGTCCGCCATCTTGGCTAAGTACTAACAGTACCACGTGTGTATCAACAGCAACATCCATTGAAGTGAACGCTAATCACCAGTGTCTAAGGGGTACCCCAAACAATTTAAGCCGGCTTAGGTTAGGTTTTCTTTGATAACGTGGGCCCACATTTATTGGTTATTTTTGTTATTGGTTTATTTGACTGTTTGATTCTGAGACTCCCAATGTGTCTACGTTCTATGCCTGGGTTCCCCCAGTACAAGCGGGCGGTTTAATGTATTGAGCACTCTGTGCCTATGGTGGGAAGAGCTTCCCCTACATTGATAACAAGAGCACCCGGTGCCATATGAGTAAGCATTAACGTTGTAATGTATAATCTGCCCAGGCTTCACTAAACGTAGATTTAATTGGGATCATTGTGTGTGTCTCTTCTTTGAGTTCCATTTGCTATTTTATTCTCTGGGTAAATATTGTGACGGCATAATTATTTAACCCTTACACCCCATTTACAGAATAGCATTTGAAGGGTCTATACAGGTGGTCAAGGAAGGGTACTGCTTAAAGGGAAGCCCAATAATACTATTGAACTAACAGTCACTGGGTGTGGGAGGGCTGTCGGAGGTACTGAGGGAGTGAGGGTGTGTGGGGAGCTACTGCTGACCGCCTTGGAAGCCGAGGGAGACCAGAGTACCAGTCCCCAGGTTAGTAAATCCTGGGCCCCATCCACTCCAGCTGCAAGCCCTCCAGTACGACTTTCCGGGCCAAAGACGGGGGTACTTATAGGTCCAATACTATAGTATCCTACTACCCAGTGTCTGTGTCCTACTACTCCCACAAGCAGGGATAATCCACCCTTCTACACAGGCTTGGATTTTTTGGGTACAGGGATGATAGTGGACTTCTTCAGACAGGTGGGGATGACAGCCTGTTCCAAGGACAGGTTAAATATGTCAGTGAATACCGGGGCCAGTTGGTCGGCACAGACTTTTAGGACGCGGCCGGGGATACCGTCCGTTCCTGCTGCCTTCCTGATATTCACTTTCTTAAAAGTGGTGTTGTTTAAGCAATAGCCAAGGTATGACACAGTTACTGTAAAATAAAGCCACATCTCTCTCACTCTCTTATCATGACAATACAAATCTATCTACATCTCTCTCACATTCACAATGTCTAACAATACAAATCTATCTACATCTCTCTCACATTCACAATGTCTAACGATACAAATCCATCTACATCTCTCACATTCACTATGTCTCATACAAATCCATCTACATCTCTCACATTCACAATGTCTACTGTTTGCACGTAATAGAGAGACCACCTTTCATCCTATATATTTTCAGCACTATGGACAGAAACTTCAGAATGTCATCTTTCAAAAGAGACCGGGCTCATGCATGTGCTATAAGTATAAAGTATAGCATTTTGGTTTGCAAAAAAAGTATGCAGTCTTCAAAAACGACAACTAAATTGGCCAATTTTGGGGGCACCTGTTAAGAGTTTGTTTGTGTTATGGGGGATGTCGGGATCGAGAACCCAAGAGCAGAACACAAGGCACAGGAGAATGAGGCGGTTTAGGTTATTTAATGAAAACCCAGGGAGGGACAAGCGGGCAGGTAGTGATTAGTGAAGAGCTGCGAGTGAGAGGAGACAAACGGCGACATGTGTCCATGCGGTCCCAAGGAGGTGCAGGCTGGTGAGGTCCGTAGGTGGGGAAGCAGGCCGGAGGGGTGAGGTCATACACACAGGAGAACAGAGGTCAATACGACACAGGGTACGGTGTAGGCCCTACTCTAGGAATATCACAATAATTGCATATAAGGATCTAGAGGTCCATAGAAGAGTCATACTACCACGGGAGGTGAAAAGAACACTCGAACCAGTGGCAGGGGTGCAGGCCTCTTATCCTGGCTCCGTGATGGGGTGATAGCCCACAGGTTTGTAGGGCGGCCCAGGTAGGGAGACTGATGGTGAGGCGGGAACAGGAAGAGACCCATATACGGCTATGGGGACCTGACAGACAGGGGAGAGAAAGGCCCTGGCTGTGGCTGTAACAGTTTGTGTTTTATCATAATAACTGAACTGAGCAGCATTAACAACGGTTTGTGTTTTATAATAATAACTGAACTGAGCAGCATCAACAACTGTTTGTGTTTTATCATAATATCTGAACTGAGCAGCATCAACAACTGTTTGTGTTTTATCATATTAACTGAGCTGAGCAGCGTTTGTGTGGCTCTGGATGCAGCAAAGACCCAACAATGGGATCATTAAAATATATTCTCTTATCTGTCTCTACCCGACTCAACAGACTGATTGGCTGGCGGGGGTCGCTTGTCTCGCTGCATTCAAAGCCCCCTCCCCGGCCAGGTGACTCTCTCAGACACACCTCCTCTCTTTCTTCTCTCCATCACAGTTTCTTACCCTCACTCTCCTCTCTCTCTCTCTCTCTCTCTCTCTCTCTCTCTCTCTCTCTCTCTCTCTCTCTCTCTCTCTCTCTCTCTCTCTCTCTCTCTCTCTCTCTCTCTCTCTCTCCGTTTTACTAAATCATTTTGGTGGCATTGATTGTGTTTCATAGTGTGGTGTGTATCATTAGTTAAACTTTCGATCCACAATCCCTGTGTATATTTTGTGTGTGTGTGTTGGTTAGACCTCTTCTCCCTCTCCATGGTGCTGACATGCATGCCAAAATAGATGAATGTGAGAGAGATGTAGATGGATTTGTATTGTGAGACATTGTGAATGTGAGAGAAATGTAGATATTTTTGTATTGTGAGACATTGTAAATGTGAGAGAGATATAGATGGATTTGTATTGTGAGCCATTGTGAATGTGAGAGAAATGTAGATGGATTTGTATTGTGAGACATTGTGAATGTGAGAGAGATATAGATGGATTTGTATTGTGAGACATTGTGAATGTGTCGAAATAATGGCAGTTGTCACTGTAGTCACCTGATTTATTTCAAGAAAATTTGTCTTATTATTACTATTATTATTATTATTATTACATCCTCTGTATACAGTCAGCTAAAAGTAAACACCATCAAACATCTCTGTTTTTTCCAGACACTGAAAAGATAATAAATAAATGTCCTTTTACATTTTAACTAACAAAGCAAATGAGCATAGCTAACATACGTTCAGCTAATCAATGTATCTTAACATTAGCTAACATACGTAACATTAGCTAACATATGTTCAGCTAATCAATGTATATTAACATTAGCTAACATATGTTCAGCTAATCAATGTATATTAACATTAGATAACATACGTTCAGCTAATCAATGTATCTTAACATTAGCTAACATACGTTCAGCTAATCAATGTATCTTAACATTAGCTAACATATGTTCAGCTAATCAATGTATCTTAACATTAACTAACATACATTTAGCTAATCAATGTATCTTAACATTAGCTAACATTAGCTTAACATTACAACTAATTAGTGTATCTTAAAGGCCAACTTGCAGGTTGTATTTTTGTTCAATAAACAATGTGACTAGGGCAACGGTGACTTTCATGAAGAGGGATTTTTTTTGTCGAAATTGACCCAGTTTTAGCGTTTTTATCAAACATTTTGTCGACCAAACCACAACCTCCACGCACATGCATATTTTAATCCATGGTTCATAACGTGCGTGTGTCATCTTAATGATGACGTCACACAAGGTGCAGGGCAGCGAGGGGCTCTGAGAGTCACAGCAGGTAGTGGCAGGAAGCAGAGAGCCTTATACTACTAGCCGAGGAGCTAGTCTCTGTTTCACCTAACACTATTGCTCTGTGATCATAGCCATTCATCTCTAAAGCTAACCACTATTTGTAAAAGCCACAACCACGTTACCATATTTGTAATAATGTAAATCATTGTGTCGTTGTACATATTGTGTATATAACGTTAGTAGCTAAGTTAGCTAGCTTGGTAGCCAGCATTCTCGAAACTCCTAACATCACCCGATTTAAAATGGTTCTCTCCTCTTTGTATACCTTTGTCCTCACAAGTATTCTGCCAGGGAACTTATGGACACGACAATAGTAGTAGTTATAAGGTGTTTGAGCTTGTAACGTTAACGTTAGTTAGCTAATAGCTATCGTGGTAGCCCGTTTCGTGACTGATGCACCGAGTGGGGCTACTAGGGGGCTACTATCGTATCAACATGCCGTGACGTGTAGCTTGCTAGCCTGCATGAATGCCCGATTTAAAATGGTTCTCTCCTCTTTGTATACCTTTGTCCTCGCAAGTATTCTGCCAGGGAACTTATGGACACGACAATAGTAGTAGTTATAAGGTGTTTGAGCTTGTAACGTTAACGTCAGTTAGCTAATAGCTATCGTGGTAGCCCGTTTCGTGACTGATGCACCGAGTGCTATCCGAGGGGCTGCTATCGTATCAACATGGCGTGACGTGTAGCTTGCTAGCCGGCAGTGGTGCAGTCGCAAATTGACAGTAGGTCAAACGCGCCACGCGCGTGCGCGCGCATGCACAGTTTTTTTTGGCACCGTTTTTTTTTTTTTTTTTTTTTTTTGCCTTGAAATAGAGAAGCTGAAAAAGGTAGCAGCGTATGACACTTTTGTATCACAAACAGTACTGTATTTGCAAATCTGGTATATGTCATAAATGTATAGATGTAGCAGTACTGTCTATCTGTATGTCGTGTATGTCATAATATGTTATGATGAATTGAAAATGGGGGACCCTGATGTAAACAAGACGAAAGTCTTTCTCTGGTCTGCATCCCCTTAACAATTGTATGTATTTAGCTGTACTGTACCCATTCTGCAATCTGTTAATAAAGTTTTCAATCAATCAATCAATCAATCAATCAATCAATCATGTGACCCAAATCAGCCAATGGAAGCGAGGGTCCTTAAAGTGTGGGTCCTTAAAGTGTTGCGGTCCTGAGAGTGGTCGTGCTCTCGTCCTGCAGCTGGATACTATTGCCTCACAGCGCGGCCGTCAGCGCGCGGCCCAGAGAGCGCCGCTGGCTCTGCGGCTCTGCAGCTGCATGCTTCTCCGGGAGTCCGGTTGGATAATGCCATGTAAAAAGTCGCATGCCTGACATATCGGCATGTAACTCGAGAACCGAGGCACGGATTTTGGCGATCCAGATGGCATTCGAACGGCAACGAATAGCGCTTTATTCGGTAATTTATATGTTCGGCGAAAAATGCAGCCCCGAGCCTTCAGATGCTCGCAAAGGGCCGTGAAACTGAAACTGAAACTGAAAAACAGTGAAACCCCGGACATTTCGATGAATTAATAAACCCCCCCCCCCCCCCCCGGAACGCCCCGGACAGGGCGTGAAAAGAGGACATGTCCGGGCAAAAGAGGACGTTTGGTCAGCCTACTCTACCTGTGCTTTTGTTATGTAAAAACGGTGGCCCCGAGCCGAGCCGATACTTAGTTACAACGAATGGGAACAGCGGATTTTTGTGTGCGTGACTGCGCGTACACGCGGGAACATTTCCGTGCGCGATTGCGCGTACTTCAGCCTCAGTGAGCGAGGTATAACGCCGTTATACCGAGTTATACCAGCACTGCAACACTGCTAGCCGGCATGATGTGTGTGCAGTGCTTTGCCCCACAGGTCTGAGAAGAGGACCTGCACATTTTACTCATTCCCCAAACTCTTTTACATGGCCCGATTTAAAATGGTTCACAACAGTAGCCATAATGCTAACATTAGCGGGGTAACATTAGCCAGAGCCATATAGCCAGTAGTAATATGACCCGGCCGGGCATAAGGCATAAGTTGCCTCGAGTGACGTCACAGCCCTGCTATAGCGTCTGATAAGCTTTTTCATTTGCTCTGTGCATGTTATTCGTGCATGGACCTTTTTAACCCTTTCTGAGTGGCATTTCCGGCGTCAATAATGAAATTATTGATGTAAACTACCCATAATTGAAGAGTAGGGTTTAACCTGCAAGTTGGCCTTTAAGATACGATAAGCTATTCCTTTATTGATCCCCTTTACATTAGCTACTAGGTGAACAAAGCTGCATGGCACATACAGATTCATAAAATGTACAAAATAAACCCATATCCCATAAATAATGTTACACAAGGTAAGTAAGTAAAACAACATTATATCTCTCGTCGACCAAAAGGACACAGGATTTTTTTCTTCTTTTTAATGGCAAATTGCATCCAGGCGGAACACACACGGAATTCATGATTTTTTTAAGTCTATCAACAAATAAAGTCTCAGTTGAACAGAATGGAACACAACAAAACGATCAAGAAAACAACCAGCTGCCTACTCAAGTGGGAAATCATCCCTCAGTATTTCCCACCAATTGCTCTGCTGAGAAGTCATTCACTTTAAGATGTTTTTGAGCTGCAGTCACCACCACTTCTATCTTCTGGCTCTTCTTTGTTACCTCCCCCAGTACAGTTAATCACCCCGGCTATAAACGCCAAGAACTGTCTTTTCTCCGTCCAGATACATTCATCTTTTTTACCTGCCTGTGCTACCCGTCCTCCACCTTCCTCACTGCCTCAGCATGTGACACGTTACCAAGTACCCCGGTTTTATTTACCTCTCTTTCCTGCACATTCCTCCGGTATTCAAGATACCTCGTCCCATGAGCACCTTCACAGTTTACGCTCTTAACTGCTTCTTTACACGTCTCTGATCTGCATGTCGCCTTGCCGCAGTTAACACGCCCGGGCGGAGATGTCCCACGCGCTGCAGTCACGTGTGCAAATGTACGTTCTATTACTGCAGTGGAGACGACACAAGGAGTCTCACTGTGAATCTGAACTCTTCTTATTCTTCCTCGTCACTGAAACTGAACTCTTCTTATTCTTCCTCCTCACTGTGAATCTAAACTCTTCCTCCTCATGTGAATCTGAACTCTTCCTCCTCATGTGAATCTGGACTCATCCCCTTCACTGTGAATCTGGACTATTCCTCCTCTTCCTCCTCACAGTGAATCTGGACTATTCTTCCTCCTTCTCACTATGAAACTGAACTATTCTCCCTCCTCACTGGGAATCTGGACTCTTTCTTCTTATTCTTCCTCCTCATTGTGAATCTCAACTCTTCCTCCTCACTGTGAATCTCAACTCTTCCTCCTCACTGTGAATCTCAACGCTTCCTCCTTACTGTGCATCTCAACTCTTCCTCCTCACTGTGCATCTCAACTCTTCCTCCTCACTGTGCATCCTCAACTCTTTCTCCTCACTGTGCATCTCAACTCTTCCTCCTCACTGTGAATCTCAACTCTTCCTCCTCACTGTGAATCTCAACTCTTCCTCCTCACTGTGAATCTCAACTCTTTCTCCTCACTGTGCATCTCAACTCTTCCTCCTCACTGTGAATCTCAACTCTTCCTCCTCACTGTGAATCTCAACTCTTCCTCCTCACTGTGCATCTCAACTCTTCCTCCTCACTGTGCATCTCAACTCTTCCTCCTCACTGTGCATCTCAACTCTTCCTCCTCACTGTGCATCCTCAACTCTTCCTCCTCACTGTGAATCTCAACTCTTCCTCCTCACTGTGAATCTCAACTCTTCCTCCTCACTGTACGGCAGTGAGGTATGGGGCCCTTTATTAGTAACGGATTGGGCAAAATGGGACAAAAATCCAATTGAGATCCTGCATGTAGAGTTCTGCAAAACAATTCTCAAGGTACAAAGGAAAAGCCCAACCTCTGCATGCAGGGCTGAATTAGGACAATATCCGTTACTCATAAATATGCAAAAAAGATCAATTAAATTCTGGAGCCATATTAAAAAAAGTGACCCGGCCTGCTATCATCATAAAGCCCTGGCCTTATATGTCAATTCATGTCACAAGAAAAGGGACAACCAGTAGGACACATATACTGTATATATATACATGTACCATGTTTTACTCACCGCACCATCTCCTGTATTTCTTTGATCTTATATTGTTATGTTGTTTGTTGTTTATGTCATAATTGGGATTTGGCAACATTTGTGAAATGTCATGCCAATAAAGCTTTTTGAATTGAGAGAGAGAGAGAGAGAGAGAGAGAGAGAGAGAGAGAGAGAGAGAGAGAGAGAGAGAGAGAGAGAGAGAGAGAGAGAGAGAGAGAGAGAGAGAGAGAGAGAGAGAGAGAGAGAGAGAGAGAGAGAGAGAGAGAGAGAGAGAGAGAGAGAGAGAGAGAGAGAGAGAGAGAGAGAGAGAGAGAGATAGAGAGAGAGAGTGAGGGTAAGAAACTGTGATGGAGAGAAGAAAGAGAGGAGGGGCGTAGCTGTAGATTCTGGGCCCCATGAAAGAATGTATTTGTAGGCCCCCAGTGAATGCAAGTGCGCGTAAGCGAATTTTTTTTGCCATTTATTTATTGATGAAAACGCATAATATGGTTTTTACCTATACATTCGGATCAGCAGTTCAGCACCTGCACTGTTGGTGGGTGAGCCTAGTAAAGGATGTCGCATTGCGTTCATCTTCAATGAATGGACCAATGCAATATTCTACCAAAGCCCCCCCTCTCTCTCTATATATCTCACACACACACACACACACACACACACACACACACACACACACACACACACACACACACACACACACACACACACACACACACACACACACACACACACACACACACACACACACTTCAGAAACAAACATAGTACATTTACATTTACATAGTATCAATTTACATAGTATTACATAGTATCAATGAGAGCATAAATAATACATGATGTCTAGTAATTTCTTTAAATCTTTTTTTATTTTTACCCCCCTACCCAACCCCCCCCCCCCCCCCCCCCCACCTCCAATGTACAGAACCCCACCCACCCACCCAACCACACCCCGCCTACCCAACCTCCTCCAATGTACAGTTTCTACGTCAAATGTATATACACTCTTTTTCTGGACACTTTTTGTATCACAAACAGTACTGTATTTGCAAATCTGGTATGTCATAAATGTATAGATGTAGCAGTACTGTCTATCTGTATGTTGTGTATGTCATATATGTTATGATGAATTGAAAATGCGGGACCCTGATGTAAACAAGACGAAAGTCTTTCTCTGGTCTGCATCCCCTTAACAATTGTATGTATTGAGCTGTACTGTACTGTACCCATTCTGCAATCTGTTAATAAACTTTTCAATCAATCAATCAATCAGAACTGCCTTGACGCCACGTGCACGCGCGCGCATGCGCATACATGTTCCCTCGCGGTCGCACAGAACAGATGATTATTATGCATAAATAGTAGGAAACATGTTTGTATAGGATTTTTTTTGACTAGTTTTAGTTTAGTTTTGGTAAATATTGCCTTGAAATAGAGAAGCTGAAAAAGGTAGCAGGATGTAGCCTTCAATATAATAAAGAAATTATATTGTCAACAGATATGGTTGAAAAACAAACAATGTTTTAAATGTAATTGTAGATGCAATATTGTAGTTACAATTTCATTAATTGAATTAACTTAAACTAGACAAGTAAATACAAACTAAATTAACAATGTAACTTACAGTTTATAGAAGGACAGTTTCCTTCTGAAGCACAACTTAATGCCTCATCCTTCCAGTCGGGACCATTTGTCACATAGTGAGAGTTCCACAGATCAAGCAAAGGGCTTGTATTTTGGTTTTGCACTTCTCTTTCTTTGTTACTGTATGTTAGTATTGGTATCCTATTATTATGCAAAGTCTAGGTGATAGATAAGTGCCGGGTAGTGTAGTTGAAGACACCTGACGACCTGCGCTATTGTTGGGTACTTAGTACTGAGTGGAGCGCATTTTTGTGTGTGCGCGCATGCACATCCGTGCGCGACTGCGCCAGGGGCGGATTTAGGATTGTAGGAGATCCAGGGCTTAGCCCAGATAGGTGCCCGCGTGAGCGGGCACGGATTTTTTTTACTTCGACACCACAACCTTTAACTTATACCACCACCTTAAAGTGGACAAAAGGCAGCAGAGAACACTTAAATTCACACCCTTTAATTAATGAAGCAAACTAATAATAATAATAATAATAATAATAATAATAATAATAATAATAATAATAATAATAATAATAATAATAATAATAATAATAATAATAATACACTGTGTTTGTATAGCACCTTTCATACAAGAATTGCAGCTCAAAGTGCTTCACAGCAGTACAAAAAGACAGGCATAAAATGAGCACAACATTGGCAGATCAAGAGCAATGCATAAAGTGCAGACATAAAGCATAAAATAGATAGTAGTAAAATAGACAAAGTCAAGGTAAGACATAGAACATAAAATCACATCGTTTTTCATATTAGGATCTAAGATCTAGGGTTAACTCGCCGAACGTTGAGCGCCAGGACCCCCGAAAACCAGAGTATAGTTGGGTTTTCATCGTTGTTTCTTTTATTCGATATTTCCATTCATAAAGACATGCCGGCAGCCTGTGTTATCACTGGGGATGGGTCTGAGATCTCAAAAGTCCAAAACCGCCGCCTAACACCTTGCGGCCACTATTGCACTCCATTTGAAACGATGTGGCTTGGTGTCTGTCATTTTGGAAATGACACCAGACCACCCTGAAACTACACTCATATTCACGACGGTATACAACGGAAATGTATGGATGGAAAAATGATCTGTTTTTTGCATCTTGACTGGAAGAAACTCAATGACAATCGACTATATTATTAGATCCATAGCTATAATATATAATATAGCTTTAGGCCTGCAAACACAGCCACGTATCCCCATGTTAAAAGGCGCTGGCCTTTCAACAGTAACAGTAAACAGCGCCATCTGGCGCTGAAAGTGTTAATATGGGTCTTTGTTTACGGTTTGATTATCACTGATACAAAGTAAAATAGTGCAGTGCAATAAAATAGTTAGTAAATTGAATAAAATAATACAATAGTGCATTGCAATAAAATAGTTATCATCGTATTTTTTCGGGAGGCCGGTAAGGAGTGCATTACAGTAGTCGAGTCGGCTTGAGATAAAGGCATGGATCTGGTTTTCAGCGTCCTTTTGATTTATAAATGGCCGTACTTTAGCTATGTTTCTAAGGTGGAAGAATTATGTTTTTGTCAACTTGTTGATTGTGATTTAAAGCTTAGGTCTGAGTCTACCATAACACCAAGACTTAACTCACTCAAATACAGTTAGCAGCTGGATAGACTACAGATGGAAATTAGCTTCTGCTAAATCTGGTGCAAACATATTTTCATGTAACAATGATTAATTGTCAAAAATTTAAAAATTTAAAAAAATTTAAAATAGATTCAGGGCTTTTCAGAAAACATTCAGGGCTTGAGCCCATGTAGCCACCCTCTAGCCCCGCCCCTGGACTGCACGTGCACATCCGTGCGCGACTGCGCGTACACATCCGTGCGCGACTGTGCGTACTTCTGCTCAGAAAACTGCTAGGACGGCGTGGGACCACCACTGCATCACTGCTTAGTTGGAATACTCAGTTAGCCGATAACATTACAGTAGTTAATGTTTTAGCGCGACGTGGGTATATACAGCCTGTATAATACACGACTGGCGAGGATGCAAAGCATTAGACTATTGGAACCGCTGCTCGCAGAGTTAGAAGCATAGAAGCAGACTCGAGATGAGTTGGCAGGTTTAGGTTTGATGCATCTGAACCAATCACGTTGTCAGAAATAACTAAGCAGTGCGTACAATTGGCTATAGCCATTCTACAACAATTGAATAAGCTGAATTCTTTTTTTCCGGCTGTTCGTTTTAATAAGGGATATGTACATGTACATTTACATTTAGTCATTTAGCTGACGCTTTTATCCAAAGCGACTTACAAGTACAGAAAGTTACTGAATTTGCTCATATGCCCCAGAAAGAAAAAAAAAGCAGAACAGAAAAGCCAATCTGTTGTTTAGAATTTGGATGGGGGGGTAGGCTGATACCTCTCACCTATGCAGGGTGTAACACCTTTTCACAGCGCACACGCCGCTCTTGTGTGTGTGCGCGCGTGCGTGTATGTGCGTTTCGTGACGCGATGTAGTTCTCTGGCAAACGGAGATAATTACATTCATACCATCTAGCAAGAATTAAACATATTTAGAAGTCGTATTATGTCTAGCAAGTAAGGAGACATAGATTACATCTCAAAGCACTCGAAATTGGCATTTTTCTATTCTTACCGATTTCTGAAAAGCGTGACTTACTGAGCATTTGGAAGACATCCTAAATCCCTTTGTTCTCCGCCCACAGGTGCAAAAAGCCCCTTGGGCCTCAAAGGGTTAAAGTCCCACTACTAGCCTAGCTGTTGGTCAATAACACCTCTCCCAGAGTTTTAAGATAGGCTAGTAGTGTGAGGGCTGGCCCAGTACTGCACGCTTCCAGGTACCAATTACCTTCACGCACCTGAAGGGAGTTTCAAATCAGCTCGATGGGAGCCCTTATATACTCGGGGTTTCTGAACGTTCAGTGTCAGGTCGTTTTGCTTAGCACCACCTGCTACTTGTTCCTCCCGTGTTGTTTTCTCCGTTGTTTCTCCAGTACGCCCTTGGATGTCGCCGCTGTTGCCCCTCTCTGCCTCCGTGGACCCTTGCCTCATATCTCACTTTGCCCCTTGGTGAGTTTTGGAAGTATATTTTTGATGCTCTGTTTCTCCTCGCTTTTTCCTGGACTCAAGACCTTTCTGTTTTTTGTGTGTTTCGTAAAAACCCTGAAGAAGTGTCGCTTTTGTGCTAGTACTGGACTCTGCTTTATTCTGGACTGCCTCGTAATCCCTACGTTCGTTTATTGACATTCTCTTTTTCTCTGTTCCTCCCCGAGTGGAAATACAATAAGCTGCAGAGCCGCAGAGGCAGGGCCGCAGCGCCACAGAGCCAACTCTGCTCTGGGCCAAGCTGCAGAGCCGCAGAGCCTACTCTGCTCAAGGACATTCCCCCTGAATGCTTTATGTTGTTTTTTTGCTCTGTTTTCTGTTTGTAAATAAATACGCCCATATTTTTGGCTAACTCTGAACTACCTGTCTGTGTCGTGCTGTTGGGGTTGTTTACAAACCTTAACAAGTGGTCCGTATCCGCTTCCATTAATTTGTGCTAAGCTAGACTAGCTTGCAGCAAGATAGCTTTCTACTGAACGCACAGTAGAGAGGAACTTAGTATATATCATCCCATAATGTTGCCGTATTACTTTAAATCACCAAAACATCAACTACACTTGCCAGGGGCATTTATAGGCAAGTTTTGGGAGAATGGTGGTTGTAAATTTTTGCCAGAGGTTGGCACTAAAGAAAAGTTCATGAGATAATCAACACTGACTGGGTTTATTCTCAGGGGATCATGAATATCCTTACCAAGTGTCACAACTATACACTGGATATATTTTGACCTGTAGATTTTGGTGTACGGTTGGTGATGGAGGAAAGGTTACGGGCTGGTTCGGGTGGAGGAGTAGGAACAGGGTCACCATGGTAACACAGTAACTGTATTTCCTGAAAACTGTACAAAATTGCCATTGTAGCCTCACAATGACTCTAGAGCAGGGGTCTCAAACTCGCGGCCCACGGGCCAAATCGCGGCCTGCTGGATGATATTTTGTGGCCCCCTACTTCACATCAACGTTTAAAAAAATATATATATAAATAAAAATAAAGACATTTTTAAATATATATATATATATATATATTTTTTTTTGATGTTGTGGGACTTGTACAGCACTTTGTTCAACTTTGTCAGTGCTGTAAAGTTTAAACCTTTTTAAATCTTAGACAAACAAAACACTTTGCTTTCATGAAATATTGTAAGCCGTCATTTGAGGCTTTATAAAAGCAGCACAATGAACACAAATCTGTCAGTGCCGAGTCCGACCTCATCTTAAATAACAAACAGCATTGCTTGTTGTAGTTAACAAAGAGAGGCAAAATTGATTTTGCAAAATATATATATAATATTTGATGCGGCCCAGCCTCACCCAGACTCTACCTCCAGCGGCCCCCAGGTAAATTGAGTTTGAGACCCCTGCTCTAGAGGGAAAGGTTGTGGGGTCACAATGGACAAGGTTCACACCCATTGAATCATGACTTGTCTCAATAAATGTCATGTCAATCCAATTAATAGATTTCGAGACGTGTCGCTCTGGAGCACAGTATCAGATGGGCTGACTAACCAACATGACCGTCGTTAGTCTCTGCCTGGCAGCAGGGCAAAAGGATTAAAGACATCTGACAAACATATTTAGGTCACAGGAAGTGCACATTAACACTACAATTATGAGTAGACATTAGGGTCCCCTTCTTTGTCTAGGGTTGCAATGCTTGTTACATCCATTAAGTGTTTTCGAAAAGGTGTTGGACTTATGGTGTCCTCAAAAAATATATCTGTGTTCAGAATTCCCTACAAGAGGGACCCATGGTCCTAAAATGATTAATTACCAACTGTCTATCTCCTCCTCTGTGGCCAGGTAAATGGTAAATGGACTGCATTTCTACAGAGCTTTTATCCAAAGCGCTTTACACATTCACACACATTCACCCATGCATTCACACATTCATGATGGAGCTGACCATGCAAGGTGCCAACCTGCTCATCGGAAGAAGTTAGGGGTTAAGTGTCTTGCTCAAGGACACTTCGATATGCTGCCAGGAGGAGAGAGAATCGAACTGGGAACCTTCCGATTACCAGACGACTGCTCTACCTCTAACCACTACGGCACGTGGCACAGTGGTTAGTACTGCTGCCTCACAGCACGAAGGTCCTGGGTACGAACCCCATGCAGGGGGCCTTTCTGTGTGGAGTTTGCATGTTCTCCCTGTGCTCGCGTGGGTTTCCTCTGGGTACTCTGGTTTCCTCCCACATAAAAGAAAATCAGCTAAAAAATTTGCACATTACTCATTACACACCTCTTTCTCTTCCAAAGCACCCCAGAGTCAGTGTTCCTCTCGACAATCGCAACCCATTGAAACCATTGTTACTGTAGCATGCCTTGTGATGTCAAAGCATGGTTGGCATTACATTGTTTACTTCTCAATGACAGTAAAATGGTCCCAGCAATGGGCATGTGTCTCCTCCTGGTGATTTGGGCCCCCTTGGACTTTTTATGAAGCCAACTGTCACCAATTTAGTGGTGAAGATTGATTGTGACCTTAAGTTGGACAAACAGATCAATGCTATAGTGGGAAAGGAGCTTCTTCCAACTTAGGAGGCTGTCCAAGGTCAAACCTTTTTTTTATCCCGTAGTGTTTTTGAAACTGTTATCCATGCTTTTATGACCTCTCGCCTTGACTATTGCAATGCAAATATGTTGGTGTCAGTCAGGCCTCCCTCTCTCGCTTGCAGTTAGTCCAGAACGCTGCTGCTCATCTGCTAACTGGAACACGTAAGCGATAGCACATTTCCCCTGTACTGCCTTCCCTCCACTGGCTTCCTGTCCATTTTAGGATTGATTTTAAGGTTTTACTGTTTGCTTTTAAATGTCTGAACGGCTTGGCACCGGGCTACCTCTTGGACCTGCTAGAACCTTATGTTCCACCAAGGTCCCTCAGGTCCTCTGATCAGCTCCTCCTGGCTGTTCCCAAGTCCAGGCTGAAGCCTAGGTGGGACTGTGCTTTTGCTGTGGCATCCCTAAAGCTCTGGAATGAGTGGCCACTGCATGTTAGGCAGGCCCCCACTCTGCAGGAGTTAAATCACACCTGCAAAATCATTTATTTGCTTTGGCTTTTGGTTTTGGTTTTTAAACAGTTTGAGAGACCTGCCTTTTTTATGTGACATATTGTATATGTTTTTATTGTGTGCTTTTATCTTTTTATCTTTTCATCTTTTTATCTTATGTTGTGGGACTTGTACAGCACTTTGATCAACTTTGTTGATTTTAAATGTGCTCTATAAATAAAGTGGATTGGATTGGATTGGTGTGAATGGACAGCAGACTCTTAGACAGCGTGCATGATCAAAGTTTCAAGTTTCAAGTTTCTTTAATAGTTGTCATACAGAAGTAGAGAATACTTTTATACAAAATGCTTCTTACTGTTACGCTCCAGAGACTGTGCTAGACAAGATAAGTATGAAATAAAATAAAGTAGCATGTAAAAAGAAGTAAAAATAGAGGTCCCAGTGTTCAGTATAGACATATGTACAATGTTCGATGCAGACTAGAAGTAACTGAGTTACCATACAATATACAATATACTATGCAATATACTAATATACAATACTATATAGTGCAAAGCAGAAATGGGATGAGGTACAATTTAGGTACAATTTACAGTAAGGCGTACGAGTTGTAGTGCAAATCGTTTACCAATAAATAAAAAGTGTGTTTAGGTGATCTAAAGTGTGGAGAGTGGGTGCTGCAGTGTGTTGTTTGTTTAAAGTGAGTGTGTGCGTGTGGATGTGTGTGCTGTGTGCATTTGATGGTTGTTGCATAGTGTTTATTGTTCGTTGAGCAGCCTGATGGCCTGGGGATAGAAGCTTCTTCTGAGTCTTTCTGTGCTCGCCTTGAGACTCCGGTATCGCTTGCCTGACCGCAGCAGTTCAAAGAGGCAGTTGTTCGGGTGGCTGGAGTCCTTGATGATTCTCTTAGCCTTACCCCTGCACCGCTTGTTGTAAATGTTCTGGAGGGTGGGAAGCCCCCCTCCAATTGTGCATTCCGCTGAACGTGTCACTCTTTGTAGTCTGCTTCGGTCTTGTGCAGTGCTATTCCCAAACCAGGAGGTGATGTTGCCAGTCAGGATGCTCTCTATTGTACATGAGTAGAAGTTCTTAAGGATCTTCTGACTGACTTGGAACTTCCTTAGGCGCCTGAGGAAGTAGAGGCGTTGTCGTGCCTTCTTCACAACACTGTCAATGTGTGTGGTCCATGTCAAGTCCTCGGATATGTGGGCTCCGAGGTACTTAAAACTGTTCACTCTCTCAACCGGTGCCCCGTCGATGCTGAGGGGGCTGTAGTCCTTGACCCCCGACCTCCTAAAGTCCACAATCATCTCATTTGTTTTGCTGACGTTCAGGGAGAGTCTGTTCTCCTGGCACCATCCCGCCAGGACCTTGACCTCTTCCAGGTAGGCCCTCTCGTCGTTTGCAGAGATCAGGCCCACCACTACTGTGTCGTCAGCAAATTTGATGATTGTGTTGTTGCTCTGCTGAGCCACACAATCATGTGTGTACAGGGAGTAGAGGAGGGGACTCAGAACACAGCCCTGTGGGGCCCCTATGTTGAGGGTGATGGATGAGGAGGTGCAGTTGCCTGCTCTCACCACCTGGGGGCTGCCCGTCAGGAAGTCCAAGACCCACTGGCAGAGGTCATAGTTCAAGCCCAGGTCCCTGAGCTTGGCTATGAGTTTGGAGGGTAAGTGCTGATCCTCTCCCTGGGTACAGATGCTACCCGTATCACTGCTGTGGCTTGTGTGTGTGTGTGTGTGTGTGTGTGTGTGTGTGTGTGTGTGTGTGTGTGTGTGTGTGTGTGTGTGTGTGTGTGTGTGTGTGTGTGTGTGTGTGTGTGTGTGTGTGTGTGTGTGTGTGTGTGTGTGTGTGTGTGTGTGTGTGTGTGCTGTGTTAGCCTAGAGATGTTATTACTCTGTGTTAGCCTAGATGTTATTACTCTGTGTTAGCCTAGATGCTATTACTCTGTGTTAGCCTAGATGTTATTACTCTGTTAGCCTAGATGTTATTACTCTGTGTTAGCCTAGATGGTATTACTCTGTTAGCCGAGATAAAACATTTTGTGTTAGCCTCGATGTTATTATTATTTGGTAGCCTATATGTTATTATTATTTGGTAGTTATTATTCTGTGTTTGGGCTTTCTATCCTCTCACAGGAGTGGAAGCCCTACTGCCATCCTGGAGTACTTCACCCTGTCTCTGCAATTATCTCTGATTGATTGTCACCTGTTGTATGATGTCACTAATTACTGTGTGATGTATGCTGGGTATTTTGCCCTTTATAGTAACCCTCTGTTCTCCTGTCTGTTGTCGGTTCTTCAACAGTGTTATACTGGGAGCAGTCGTCCACGGGCATAAGTGGAATATCTGGCCCAGTGATGTTATTATGTTTTGTTAGTGTGCCTCATTCTTGAGAACTTGTCTCTTTTCCTAATTTACCTCTCAGTTCTCAGTTGTAGCCTGGCTACATTTATGCTTTACTGTTCCATTACCTTTGCTCTAGTGTTTCTAATAACAAAAGAACACAGTATTTGAGAAGAGCAACACCATCACCGCCTCCTTCTTCCATTCTACAATTGGACTCAACATTCTTACCTTGAATCGTAACAGTGTTAGCCTAGATGTTATTATTATTTGGTAGCCTAGATGTTATTATTATTTGGTAGCCTAGCAGTTATTATTTTGCGTTAGCCTAGATGTTATTATTCTGTGTTATCCTAGATGTTATTATTCTGTGTTAGCCTAGAGGTTATTATTCTGTG
>NC_140180.1:82740480-82810480 GCF_963971535.1 Notolepis coatsorum | reverse complement strand
TGTATGTATGTATGTATGTATGTATGTATGTATGTATGTATGTATGTATGTATGTATATAATGTCAACATACATGTATATAATGTATGTACAGTACAGTGTAATATACCAGGTGAACCATGAGTGGATTGATGTTTCTGTGTCCATATTGTTTCGTGTGTTTAGTTTGAGAATATTTCCTGTTGCATCCAGGTACCAGTGTTAATTTTGGCAGCTATTTTCATCTTAGTTTTAGTCTTAGTCATGTGTCAAGTGCTCCTTTTTCGTTTTCATCATATTTAGTCATCTTCATTTATTTTTCGTTTAGTCAGTTTTAGTCAACTAAATGTCTGAGCATTTTAGTCTTAGTCAGTTTTTGTCTCAATTTTGTCTTTTTTGTTTTAGTCTAGATTTAGTCGACGAAAACGGATGACATTTTTGTCTATTTTTAGTTAATGGAAAAAAACTTGTCAGAAGTCAGAAATAGTCAACATGGAACATTTTCTGATTTAAATTGCGTATTTATTTTTTAACCTAGGGGAATCTGAGTCGGCGGCACAAGTGAAACACAGGAAGTATATGTTGGTGTAGACATGGTCCAATGTATTGTTGCTCCTACAGTATACAGTATGTTGGTGTAGACATGGTCCAATGTATTGTTGCTCCTACAGTATATGTTGGTGTAGACATGGTCCAATGTAATGTTGCACCTACAGTATATGTTGGTGTAGACATGGTCCAATGTATGCATCTAAGAGAGCATTACGGATGTGGTGACGTTGTTTCTGACCAGAGAGACGACACTGAACTCTGTCTGTCTTCTGTTTGCTGTGTCTTTCCTTTCTCTCTGCCATGATTGTCTGTCCTCTCTCTGCTGTGTCTGTCCTCTCTGTCATGTCTGTCCTCTCTCTCTCTGCTGTGTCTGGCAGCGGTTTATTCTATAACAGGATACTGTAAACTAAGTAAACAGAACACACAGTATAAGAGTATAAGAAACCTCCATTTGTTAGGGATTTCTTCCCTCGCAAGTCCTTTAATTGATATAGTATGGACCAGCTGACCAGATATTCAGAGCGACAAAGTTCTATTTCAAACGGAGTCTTTATTGTTGATCAGAGAAGAAGAGCAGGTCGCCCTCCACGGGGCCCTCTCGCACCAGCCTCAATACACATGACATGACATTATTTATACCCTCTGGACAAAGAGAAAAAGGGAGGGGTGTGTGTGTGTGTGCGTGTGTATGTATGTGTGTGGTGTGTGTGTATGTGTGTGTGCTTGTGTCCAATTGCCATATATGGTCTGGTTTGACAAAGAGAAAAGGGAGGGGTGTGTGTGTGTGTGCGTGCGCGTGCGCGTGTGCGTGTGTGTGCGCGTGCACGCGTGGGTGTGTCTGTGTGTGTGTGTGTGCAAGTGTGTGTGTGCAAGTGTGTGTGTGCGTGCGTGCGTGTGCGTGTCAGAAGAGGGGGGCTAGTAATGACTTCCAGTTGTAGGGAGAGAGAGACATGCCCCTACAAGGGTGCAACCTGCACAAGCACAGATATAAGATATCAGACATTCGACATCAAATATTACTAGACATTATGAACTGATGAACCTATCAACTCCCCCTTTTTGACATTAAATCAATATGTCAAACACAACTGTTACAAAGGGTCAGATTAAACCTGTAACTGAGGGGTACAATTCCCTGACTGTATTGATAAGTATGGTATCATTAAACCACTACCGCTTTATGTACTTTAATTACTGGCCATACAGTACATGATATATAAATATGATGAACACTTCCCACAATAAATCGGTTCCACACAAAGTTATAATTAAGTATTTATTGCAGCAAAAGGTACCTAATATACTTCTCTATTATACTCTGAATGCACTTGTAAGGCAAAGGAATGTGCGTAGGCAAATCAATAATGAATGTCCATTCTCTGGTTACGCAGGAGGTAATTATACGACCTGAATCTTAGGGAATTATATCTATGGTGCACTGGTAATATATAGCGGGAGATACTGAAGGGTCCCCCCGGTTGTAAGCCAGCAGGGGTAGAGGATCTGTCGGTAGTAGAGAGTCTGGTCAACGATGACTAAGGAGACTCCAAGTACAGGAGACGGTGCAATAGTCTCTTGATCCACAGACGAATACAGCTGTTCTCCGTAGACTGTAGCTCCACAGTGAAGAAAGCTAGCCTGCCTCAGGCTCTCTGAGGCGCAGACTCGACGTGGCTCCTCACAGGGTAAATCCCACACACGTGTAGGCGTCGGCGATTCTCCGCTCCATAAATCACAGGACCAAAACAAATATAATCCAGCCGTAAATGGCTATGCAGTCGTCGGGTAGATTAATCCAGTGTACATGTCCACACGATCCTCGTCTAGGTCTCCTCGGGTGAAAGCGCCATGAAAGCAGCCCAGCCTGGATAAGCACTCTAGCTGGTACGAGGAAGCGTTGGTGATGCTGGTCACTGTAGAACTTTAGCCGCACGATACACTATACACAAATAGACTATTACTGACTTAATAGAAATATGTCGCACTCGACGGTATAGCGCCAAACTCTGACACTTCAGTTATTAATTCGCACGCGGTCTCAATGCTCTATTTGGGGCCAAACAGGCCATACTTCACCGCACGGAGTATCGTGGGGTGAGGCTTCAACTTTAGTTCCTAAGTGCTTCTGTATTCACCTGCGCCATATTTATATGCACGGCGAACAATCTAGTGCCAACCTCATTTCTGTCTCGTATTCTTGGGCAAGGCCGGGCATGTACAGACATGTCTTGACGGTGGCTTTGAACCTGACTCTGGAGGCATGGCCCTGGCGCCTGTGGACCGCTGTCCAATAGGAGAATGAAATATTATGGTCTGTACTAGGCTAAAGGGATATTCCGTGTATATGTACAAGGAATATACAAGGGATATCAAACGATATACAAATACTATGCAATATATATCAATCAATAAATATATATATTCGGTTTAATCTGATCCTTTGTAACAGCCGCCTCCTAATTAGTCCCACCTAATTAGCTAAGCAGAGACAGATTAACCGCACTGTCCACTACTCAATGTCTGTTGTGAGGGGTCGGGCAGTTCACAAAGTCATGGGGTCATGGTCGTCATCGATAGTATCGGGGAGCCTTGGCAGTTCTATTAGCCTCGCCACGGGTCGGGTGTAGATCCGTCCTTGGACGAGCACTTCGGCTGCTCGGACCTTTCCGTCGGCACCGGTGATCACTTTGCTTACGCGGCCAGCCGGCCACATAGCTCGGGGTAGTGACTGGTCGATAATCATGACGACTGTTCCTTCTGTCAAATTGTCTCTCTCTTTCACCCATTTCTGGCGGGTCTGTAGAGACGGTAGATATTGGAGTAGGAAGCTGCTCCAAAACTTGTCAGCCAATACTTGACTGTACCTCCACATTCTTCGGCCGTTCGCTTCTTCAGGCCTGTACATTGTCTGTGGTAGCGCGGGGTCCAGCCGCCCCATCAAGAGTGTGTTGGGGGTGACTGGGTCGACATCTGCTACATCACTTGAGACGTAACCGAGGGGCTTTGAGTTCAATACTCCCTCGATCTCCGTGAGGACTGTCATTAAGACTTCTTCCGCCACGGTCTGGGCCCCAAGCACGGCGTACAGGGCTGTCTTTATTGAACGTACTTCTCGTTCCCAAGTTCCACCGAAGTGAGGTGCGTTCGGGGGATTAAACTGGAAGTCAATCTGGGATGGAGCGAGGTGGGTCTTAAGTTCTGGGCCCATAGCTTGGAAGCTCTCTCTCAGCTCTCTTTCTCCGCCTTTGAAGTTTGTCCCGTGATCAGACAATAATATAGACGGTTTGCCTTTCCGCGATGTGAATCTTCGGAAGGCCATAAGGATTGAGTCTGTGCTCATGGTTGGAAGGAGTTCTATATGCATCGCTCGGGTGGTCATGCATTTGAATACAATACCCCACCGCTTCTCGGTTCCTCTTCCTTTCTTTATATACAGCGGGCCGAAACAGTCCATACCGGTGGAGTGAAAAGGCTTGTCGCCGAGTCGGAGGCGACAGGGAGGTAGGTCAGCCATCCGGGGTATACTGGGCTGCGCTCGCCATTTACGACAGTCTAGACAGGTTCGCTGGAAGCGCCGCACTGCTTCTCTCCCTTGCAGTATCCAATAACGACGTCTGATCTCCGCGAAGACTCTCTCTGCCCCGGCGTGATGCACATCCTCGTCGTATTTCTTTATGATCAGCTCTGTGACCTTGTGTCGGCTGTTTAAGACTATCGGGTACTTGACGTCATCCGGTAAGTCTGGAGCTCTCCGCAGACGACCACCCACTCTGATGAGACCATGGGCGTCGCTCTCGGGGGCTAGGTGGAGCAATCTGCTGTCTGATGGGACGGGCTTTGCTCCCTGTAGACAGTCTAGCTCATCGGGAAACGAGTCTCTCTGGGCTCGTTGTAGGAGAAGAAGTTCTGCTTCTTCATAGTCAGCTGCTGTAATGTCAGTAGTGAGCTGAATCTCTGGGTGGTGCCACAGGAATGTCTTTAGCTGCGCACTCTCTAGGGTGAGGCAATCGTCTATGTCGGGGTCTGTGGAGACGAGTGTGTTCAATCCACAGAACATAGATTTCTTGTTTTCGGCCTCCTCTTTACTCGCTTCCCGTGGGGTGGGTGTAGGCCACTCTTCTTCCGGGAGCTTGAGGAACTCTGGCCTGTCACTGTATAGGTTGTGACGGGTGAGGTCATCCAGGGACATTTCCCGGGTGATGACGTCAGCTGGGTTGTGTTTTGTGTCCACATACCTCCAGCTTGCTACTTCTGTTAAATCTTGAATCTCTGTGACTCTGACTCCCCCGAAGACCTTGTATCTGCACGAATCAGACCGGATCCATGTGAGTACTGTCGTGGAGTCTGACCACAAGATTGTTCTTTGCACCGGAATGGTGAGTTCACGTTGGATTAACGTGGCGAGTTGCGCTCCTGCTAGGGCTGCGCAGAGCTCTAGACGCGGGATAGATTGTTGCTTTCGTGGGCCTATTCTTGAGCGGGCCAGGATGAAAGCAGTATGTATTTCTCCTCCCTCCTCTCGGGCACGCAAGTAGGCCACCGAACCGTAGGCTACTTCGGAGGCGTCGCTGAAGACGTGCAGGTCCATCTGGCACGTCTCCGGCCTCACTGTGGGTGGGAAGTAGCTGCGGCGTATGTTGACACCTGGGAGTGAGCTGAGTGCCGTCTCCCACTCTCTCCATGTGGATGCAAGGTGTTCGGGTATGGGGTCGTCCCAGCCCTGGTCCTTGTCCCATAACGCTCTTACAATCATCTTTGCCCTGGTGGTGTAAGGTAGAATACATCCCAACGGGTCATATTGTCTGGCGAGTGTTCTGTATACACTCCGTCTGGTGGTCGGTAGTGCAGTCGACCTTCCCTGCTCCTTGGTCAGGGGTGTGTGTTTATAATGGAGCGAGTCTGTTTTGAAGCGCCAGACTAGTCCTAATGTCATTTCTTGGGCTTCTCCTGGGATGGTCGCCATCCAGGTCTCGCTGCTCGCTCCCTTATCCTCGGGGGAGAGGCTGCGCAATACTTGCGGGTCGCTGCTGGCCCACTGCCTGAGATCAAAGCCGCCTTTGATCAGGGAGGCGCGGAGCTTGAGTAGAAGGGCCTCGGCTTCTTCTGGCGTCGAGACGCTTTGCAGACAGTTGTCCACGTAGAAACTATTTCCTACACTTTGTCGGACCTCTTCATCAGCTGCTGGGTCCTCTGCGACGTGTTTTTGCAGTGCAAACGTAGCACAGCATGGGCTGCTTGTGGTTCCGAAAGGGAGGACTTCCCATTGATAGATGGCTGGTTGCTCATCCCCGATCCTCTCTCTCCATAGGAACCGCAGCAGGGGCTTGTCCTCCTCCACTAGTCTCACCTGCAGGAACATCCCTTTGATGTCGCCGCTGATGGCCACCTTGTCTTGGCAGAAACGTAGTAACACGCCTAGTAGAGAGGGGCCGAGTCTTGGGCCGGGCAAGAGCTCTTTATTCAGATTTTGTGATCCGATCTGGTAGCTGCAGTTGAACACAATACGGTCCTTGCCGTTGTGGTGGACTTTGTGGTGCGGCACGTACCATGATTCGGTCGTCTGATCGGCCTCTTTAATGTCAATTTTCTTTATGTGTCCCGCTGTGATTAGCTTGTTAATCTCAGCGCGGTACACCGTCTCTTGAGCGGGGTCTCTGGCTAGGCGCCGCTCTGTGTTCAATAGATACCGCTCCGTCGCTTCTTTTGGGGCGTGGAAGGTAGGCATACCCTCTCGCCTCAGGAGTGGAGTTGCGTATCTCATCACTCCGTTGACTTTGACTCTCTTTGTCCCCTGCTCGAGGAGGGCTATAGCGTAAATGTCTTCCTTGGAACGAATGTCTTTCTTTTCGTTCTTAAAGGGCATTGTCTCTAGTGTCCATAGCCTCTCGACATGCTGTAGGAGGGTGGTGTCTTCTTCTGTCACTCTGGAGTAGAGGCAGCTAGTGGCTGCTGTTTGGTTAAGAGACTTAGCGAGGGGGCCTTGTAATGTCCATCCTAGGCGGGTCTCGACTGCTGCAGGACAGCCTCTGGGCCCTGTGTGGACCCGGTCAATCGGGACGGTGAGGTCTGCATGGTCGGAGCCTATCAGCAGGGTCGGGGTGGCACCGTCTATGAGCGGTATAGGTAGTTGACGCAGGTGCACATATTTATCCATCAGCTTGGCGATGGGGTAGGTGTACTGCGACAGGCCTATTTCTTGGCTGGTGAAAGCGTTAGTAATCCTATACCGTCTCTCTGGCTGCCCGCTTGCTGCGATAGTGAAGGAGACATTCTCGCCCTTTATCGTCTTTAGATCTCTTCTTATTGTCCGAATCGTCATCTGGTTTTCGCTCCCCCGCAGCCCCAGCTGGGCCGCAGCGGACGCGAGGAGAAGGGTCTTCTCTGACCCGTCGTCAAGGACGGCGTAAGTGTCCATGACCTTGTCTTGGTAACTCAGTGTTACGCGGACCACCTTTAAGAGCACCCGGGCGCCCCCCCTGCTGGCGGGGTCAATGTACATAACACTTGCCTTTGTGCTGCTTGAGGGTGCAGGCTTTCTTCTGTTACTGTCGTGTAGGACATCTAGGTGGGCTCCGTCACACCGACTACACCTCTTCTTTAAGCGGCAATCGGCTGCCATGTGACTGCGCGCACATCGGTAACAGCGTCGGTTGGACTTTATCCATTGACTCACCTCGTCGGCGGTCATCTTCTTGAACGTGTCACATTGTGACAACCAGTGTTCCTTTTCTCAGTACGGGCACACCATCTTCCACTTCTCTTTCATCGAGGGGGTACTGTGGTTCTTGCTGCTCGGTACTGATTCTGATTGGTGCATGACGGTCACCAATCTTCGGCCATCGTTTGGTCTCCTAGGTCCCTCTCTGGAGCTTGGGGTGCTCCGCATGAACGTATCCAACCGTAGGCTGTTGACTTCTCTCGCCAGGAAGTCGGCTAGGTCTAGGAGGGATGGCTCGGGACCGTTAGGATCACGGTGGTCTCTTTGCCGCCTGAAGCGCTCTTGTCGGGCGGGCGGAAGCTTCTCTAAAATCCTCTCGACATTAGAGTTTGCATACAGTTCGTGCATACCCTTTTCTCTTTGCGCCCCCAGCATCCCTACCAGGGATTGTACCTTGATAGACAGGTCATCTAGTGAGCGATTGTCTGTGGCTGGGGGTAGGCGGTCAATATGCCTTATCTCTTGTATTACGTAGTCCCATATGCGTCCATATCTTTGGTCGAGTGCTGCTAGAGCCGCGGTGTATGGGGTAGTAGAGGTGGCATAGGCCAGCGCTATATTGTGCGCTCGGGGCACCTTGAGGTGCTTCAATAGGATAGCATATTTGTACAGTTCATCAGCTATATCGGACATCATTGTCTCTAAGCACATTCGTAGCACTGTGTACTGTGCTCTGTTCTCGTGGGTGAAGTCCGGAAACGTCGGTGTGCCAATGTATGATGCCATGGATGG
This sequence comes from Notolepis coatsorum, assembly GCF_963971535.1. Taxonomy (NCBI): domain Eukaryota; kingdom Metazoa; phylum Chordata; class Actinopteri; order Aulopiformes; family Paralepididae; genus Notolepis; species Notolepis coatsorum. Next base: position 82,802,500 of record NC_140180.1, on the reverse strand, counting down.
CTGGCACATCGGTGAGCGTTGGAAGAGAGGCCTCCTAGGCGAGTCTCCTCTTACGCCTCTTGGTGGGCTGGTACCTGCTGGGTACCATGGCCCGCGTATCCAGGTGCTGTTCCTCGGGGCTGGTCGTGCGTCAAGCTCACCCGTGAATTGAGTCGGGGGTCTGTAGCGCAGAGCCGCGGGGTTAGAGCCTGGGCTGTACTGGACCTCCTGGTCCTGTGGAGTACTGTGCTGCTGTCGGGCTTGACTCTCCTCCTCTCCCTCTTCTTCTTCCTCTGGCAGGTCCTCTAGATCCTGTAGTCGTCTATTTAGCCTCTCCGCGGTGTAGACCGTTTCTTCCTTGTAGCTGGGTCTCGCTTGGACCGGTCGGGGAAGGAGTTCGGAGGGGGGTATAGGCTCTCTCTGGTGGTCGGGCTCAGGGTCGCTTGATCGGGTAGGGGAGGGTGCCCTTGACCCCTGTCTTGACGAGGCCCTGGAACCCCGTGCGGAGGGAGGGGGTGTTGCCCTGGTGATCAGCTGCTCCATTATCTGCGCTTGTAATCGGTCGCGCTCGTCTTCGCGCTTGGTGAGAGCGAGGTCGCGCTCTGCTTCTCTTTGGGCACCGGCAGCGGCGCGCTGGGCTTCGGCGGCGGCGCGCTGGGCTTCGGCCCGGTCCCTTCCCATATTCTGTTCCGTCTGAAGGCGTCTAATCTCTAGGCGTATACGATCTTCGTCGCTCCGTTGCTGCGCTTGAAGGCGTTCTCTTTCCATGGAAGAATATTCGCGCTCACTAAGCGTCTGTGCTTGGAGTCGATCGCGCTCTGTTGAGGCTGCTAGGCTGGCGAGGAATGCCTGTGCCAGCATCTTGTCCGTCTCGCTGGGGGAAGACGCTGGTTGAGGTGATCCGCTCCTGGCAGTACTCGTTGGAGATCTGTTCTCCTGTGGCGAGTCCTGGAGATCCATCTCCGGGATGCTCTCCTCTTCTTGTAGCGGGTAGAGTTCCATCCCTGGAGGGCTGTCTTTATCCTGGAGCTCTCCGGGGACTACTTCTTCGGTCTTGGCGGGGGGTAAAGTCATGTCAGGTCCCTCCTGGTCTCCACCGTGAGCTTGGTCAGTTACGTTAGAACCCACTAGGGCCTCTATTGGCGGGGTAGCCTGGTTGATAGGGTCGGACATAATTTTACCATCTACTTTTTCCGCGTTTACCGTCTGTAGAAAGCTAGGTAGTATATTGGCAACGTAATCCTCTAAGTACTGAGGTGTCTGCCGTCTACGCTGCGGGCGATCTACTTTAGGAGAACCGTTTTGTGGAGTGTTCATCATAGGCCATGTCAATATTAATACCACTATATTAATATTACACTAGTTACCCTCCGGCTCGAAGGACCAATTGTAACTGACCTAAGTGTTCTCACTGGAACCTCCATTTGTTAGGGATTTCTTCCCTCGCAAGTCCTTTAATTGATATAGTATGGACCAGCTGACCAGATATTCAGAGCGACAAAGTTCTATTTCAAACGGAGTCTTTATTGTTGATCAGAGAAGAAGAGCAGGTCGCCCTCCACGGGGCCCTCTCGCACCAGCCTCAATACACATGACATGACATTATTTATACCCTCTGGACAAAGAGAAAAAAGGAGGGGTGTGTGTGTGTGCGTGTGTATGTATGTGTGTGGTGTGTGTGTATGTGTGTGTGCTTGTGTCCAATTGCCATATATGGTCTGGTTTGACAAAGAGAAAAGGGAGGGGTGTGTGTGTGTGTGCGTGCGCGCGTGCGTGTGTGCGCGTGCACGCGTGGGTGTGTCTGTGTGTGTGTGTGTGCGCGTGTGTGTGTGCAAGTGTGTGTGTGCGTGCGTGCGTGTGCGTGTCAGAAGAGGGGGGCTAGTAATGACTTCCAGTTGTAGGGAGAGAGAGACATGCCCCTACAAGGGTGCAACCTGCACAAGCACAGATATAAGATATCAGACATTCGACATCAAATATTACTAGACATTATGAACTGATGAACCTATCAACTCCCCCTTTTTGACATTAAATCAATATGTCAAACACAACTGTTACAAAGGGTCAGATTAAACCTGTAACTGAGGGGTACAATTCCCTGACTGTATTGATAAGTATGGTATCATTAAACCACTACCGCTTTATGTACTTTAATTACTGGCCATACAGTACATGATATATAAATATGATGAACACTTCCCACAATAAATCGGTTCCACACAAAGTTATAATTAAGTATTTATTGCAGCAAAAGGTACCTAATATACTTCTCTATTATACTCTGAATGCACTTGTAAGGCAAAGGAATGTGCGTAGGCAAATCAATAATGAATGTCCATTCTCTGGTTACGCAGGAGGTAATTATACGACCTGAATCTTAGGGAATTATATCTATGGTGCACTGGTAATATATAGCGGGAGATACTGAAGGGTCCCCCCGGTTGTAAGCCAGCAGGGGTAGAGGATCTGTCGGTAGTAGAGAGTCTGGTCAACGATGACTAAGGAGACTCCAAGTACAGGAGACGGTGCAATAGTCTCTTGATCCACAGACGAATACAGCTGTTCTCCGTAGACTGTAGCTCCACAGTGAAGAAAGCTAGCCTGCCTCAGGCTCTCTGAGGCGCAGACTTGACGTGGCTCCTCACAGGGTAAATCCCACACACGTGTAGGCGTCGGCGATTCTCCGCTCCATAAATCACAGGACCAAAACAAATATAATCCAGCCGTAAATGGCTATGCAGTCGTCGGGTAGATTAATCCAGTGTACATGTCCACACGATCCTCGTCTAGGTCTCCTCGGGTGAAAGCGCCATGAAAGCAGCCCAGCCTGGATAAGCACTCTAGCTGGTACGAGGAAGCGTTGGTGATGCTGGTCACTGTAGAACTTTAGCCGCACGATACACTATACACAAATAGACTATTACTGACTTAATAGAAATATGTCGCACTCGACGGTATAGCGCCAAACTCTGACACTTCAGTTATTAATTCGCACGCGGTCTCAATGCTCTATTTGGGGCCAAACATGTCTTGACGGTGGCTTTGAACCTGACTCTGGAGGCATGGCCCTGGCGCCTGTGGACCGCTGTCCAATAGGAGAATGAAATATTATGGTCTGTACTAGGCTAAAGGGATATTCCGTGTATATGTACAAGGAATATACAAGGGATATCAAACGATATACAAATACTATGCAATATATATCAATCAATAAATATATATATTCGGTTTAATCTGATCCTTTGTAACAAAACCGAATATATATATTTATTGCTTGAGATCCCATGTATAATATTTGTATATCGTCTGATGTCCCTTGTATATTCTGTACACACGGAATATCCCTTTACCTAGGTACAGGCCAGACCATAATATTCGTTCTCCTAATGGACAGCGACCCCCTAGGCACCAACGGCCATACCCCCAATGTCGAGTTCAAAGCCACCGCTAAGACATGTCTCAACATGCCCAGGTTTGCGCAGTAATACGAGACAGAACTGAGGTTGGCACTAGATTATTCACCTTACGTATAAATACGTCGCAGGTGGATACAGCAGTAGTCTTGTCTTATCCTAAAACGTTCGTTCAACGTATCGTTCGTTCCTTACTAGTAAAGCCTTCATCACGAGTCAACGACCAAGTGAAGTGAGCAACCTTGCGTCTAAATAGAGCACTTAGAACCGCGTGCGAATAGGATAGTAAAGGTGTCAGAGCTTAGTGAAATAACGTCAAGTTCGACCTAGTTAATGTGAAGTACCGTGCACAGGAGAATCTACACCGGTGAATGCAGAGCCTTTTCCGGCTGGATTATACTGCTTTTGGTACTGTGGTGGCTGGAGCAGAGAACCGTCTACCCCGCTGCTGTGTGGGATCTACCCGTGAGGAGCATCACTCGAGCCCGTCTCTAGGAAGAGGCTGGCTGGCTTTCATCCATGCTGTCCCGCATACTTGGATTATAGCTGCTGCTTTTGTCTGCCGATCGAGGGGAGTATATGTACCGCCTCCCGTAGCTGGAGCTTATTGATTCCTCGTTGATCCAGACTTTTGCTCCCGAACATTCCTCTCCCCTGCTGGCTTACAACCGGAGGGAACCCCCTTAGTATCTCCAGCTGACTACGAGTGTACCTTATATAATTCTTATGCTACAGGTGGTATTAATTATCCCCATCGTAATATGCTCATGGACTTACGCTCTTGACCTATTCATGCACATTCTTCGCCATACAAGCGCAACCCTAATTCTCAATACTGTAATCTAATATTGCTGCTCTTCTAATAAATATTCCAAACAGGACTTTCTTTGTTAAGCCGTGTTATTGTGTGGGTGTTCATCACATATACCTGTGTACTGTATGGCCAGTAATTAAAGTACATAACTCAGTAGTGGTTTAATGATACCATACTCTCATTACAGTCAGGGAATTGTACCCCTCAGTTACAACAACAGTTCATTGATGGATCTGTACCCGTCGATTGTCATCCATTACACGCATCACACATAAACCAGTTGGGATAAACAATGCCAAGAGAGGAGAGAGAGAGAGATAGAGGGAGGGGGGGGGAGCGGGAGAGAGAGAGAGAAGAAAGAGAGAGACAGATTTGCAACTTTTCAGAAGAATACACCTCCCCCCGAACCCTTAACCTCCGGTGGGAACTTTAACCCGCTCAGGACTTTAACCTATGATGGGAACTTTAACCCGCTCAGGACTTTAACCTATGATGGGAACTTTAACCCGCTCAGGACTTTAACCTATGATGGGAACTTTAACCCGCTCAGGATATTAACCTCCGGTGGGACCTTTAACCCGCTCAGGACTTTAACCTCCGGTGGGACCTTTAACCCGGGGACTTTAACCCCCCCCCCCCCCCCCCCCCTTTAGGACTTTAACCTCCAGTGGGACCTTTAACCCCTATTTAGGATACATCCCCCCCTCTATTACAGTGCACCCCTGGTCCCGTCTTCTAGGGCGGGGTCTCCTCTTCTCAGAGAAAGGTTCCCGTCTCAGGGCTCGGTCCTATAGGCAAAAGTGTCTCTTCTCATCTGCTGCCTCAGTGTCTCTGGGCTGTCCTCTCCACCTCTCCCCAGCTGACACCCCATCTCTTCAGCTCTGCCTCATTGTCTCTCCTGCTGCTGCCTTCTCCCTCTCGTCGTCGTTGATTTGCGGTGCCTGGCTGCGGTGTCTGGCCTCGCTGGGAAGAGGGGATATGGGGCAGCGGTCTGGAGCTGCCTCCTCCTCCAGTCTGTCTCTGTTCATCTCCGGCCTGTTCTCCGTCTCCTCCTTTCTGTCTCCTGGTCGAGGGTCGTGTTCTCTGCAATTCTGTAGTTGGATGACAGTTTCAAAGTATCTGTGCGCCATGGTAGTTGCACTTCATAACGTTCTCCGTTGTGCATAATGGTTTCTTTGAATTGTCTCTGGGAAGATTGAAAGACTACAAGATGGACAAGTGGCAGCCGAGAGCAGCTTTGGATGGCTCATTCAAGGCACGGTAACTACAATGCACGTCAGCACCATAACCAACGTTGGAGTGATGCATGTCCATGTAGATAATAAAACACTGTCTGAACAGTTGCGTTTATTTTGGGAGCTAGAATCTTACATTTACATTTACATTTAGTCATTTAGCTGACGCTTTTATCCAAAGCGACTTACAAGTTCTGTACGACAAGCCATCAGGAAGGGCACAACTCTATCAGCTGAGCAACAATGTTCATCAAAGTGTTGAGTGCTACAGTGTAGGTTAGTTTATTAGGACAAGTGCATGACAGTAAGGTTAGTTAAGGTTAGATTTTTTTTTTTATAGTTTTTTTTTTTTATTTTTTTTTAATTCAGATAATGGTTGAAGAAGTGCGTCTTTAGTCGACGGCGAAAGATTGGACGTGATTCGGCTGTCCTAACTGGGGTGGGTAGTTCATTCCACCATTGTGGGGCAAGGACTGAGAATAGGCGACTTCTCTTTGATGACCCTCCCAGAGCTTGGATAGGAGTAGGTCTGAGGCGGCCAGAAGATGCAGAGCGTAGGGGTCTTGAGGGTGTGTAGTTAGAGACCATTGACCGGAGGTAGGCGGGAGCGGTTCCCTTTGCCGCACGGTATGCTAGGTCGAGTGTCACGGTGGGGTTAGGTAGAATGCAATAATACAGAAAGGGAAGGAATGGAGGAGGCAGAGGCGAGGAGTGAAGCTTGGAGAATGATGTTTACTGTAGAATCCAGTGCAATACAAGGAAAAATACAGAAACTAAATAACAAACTTCACAATACAAAACAACAAACACTAAGACTTACTAGAGGGAGAACGGTGCGACACGACGTGGAGGAACAGGGGGTAACTGGAGGAATGTCGCCACACAGAAGGGAGGACAGACAGAAACCTATATACCCCAACTAATTAACAATTAAGAACACCTGGCCAACACAGAATCACAAACAACCCCTAGACAATAAGCAAAGAACAAATAAACACAACTAAACACAAAGGCAACTCCTAACAACCCAACACAGTGCATGACATCACACCAGGGAAGGGAAAGACAATGACAGCACACACCAGGACACCACATTGATTACACAATTAATTATTGTTAATACAGTGGTCAAGATATTTGTCATTGTAGCGTGCACCAATTGTTTGTGACCACTAGAGGGTGGTAGGGCGCCAATATCAGGCCGAGGGCCAATGTCAGATGTAGGGCATTGCCCAAAGTTAGGTGGAGGGTACTGCCCACTGTCAGGTGGAGAGCACTGCTCAAAGTTACCATCCTGACCCGTCCAACCATGACCGGGCCTAGGATCCTGACAGTACCTCCCCCTCAACGGGGGGCTTCCAGACCACCGAAGACAACGTCCATAGCCAGGCGAGGGAGGAAGCTGGAACCCCGGAGAGGATCCAGGGAGGAGACCCGAAGACCAGGGGCCGGGAGGCCGAGCGAAAACCCCAGGAGGGGCATAGCAGCCAGGGGGGTAGAAAACGGGCGCAGATGCCCGGAGAGGGGGGGTGGGGACGGGAACAGAGGCCCGGGGAGGAGGACTGGACCTGGGAACAGAGGTCCGACGAGGGGGGGTGGGGATGGGCACCGAGACCCGGGGAGGGGGGCAGAACCTGAGAACCGAGGCCCGGCGAGGGGGAGTGAGGACGGGCACCGAGGCCCGACGAGGGGGGGTGGGTACAGGTGTAGAAGCCCGGGAAGGGGAGCTGGACCCTGGAGCAGGATCCCGGGCGAGAGACCCTCCAGCCGCCGGACTCGGGGCCGGTTCAGGAGAGCCGGACCGGAGGTGCGGCGGCGACGACCCCTGGAGCAGGATCCCACGCAGACCACGGCGAAGACCACGGCGAAGACCCCGGCGAGGACCCCGGCGAGGACCAGGACGCTGATCACGGCGCAGAGCTGGACCAGACGGGGAGCCAGGATCCGTCGAAGAGCCGGGAGCCGGCACGGCAGCCGGACCAGGTGTAGGGGCCGGGCATGGCGTGGAGACCGGATCGGTCTCGGCGGCGAGGCGTGGTGTAGGATCCAGAGATGAGGAGCCAGGATCCGTCGAGGAGCCGGGAGCCGGCACGGCAGCCGGACCAGGTGGAGAGGCCGGGCAGGGCGTGGAGACCGGATCGGTCGCGGCGGCGAGGCGTGGTGTAGGATCCGGGGATGAGGAGCCAGGACCCAGAGCAGAGGCTGGACTGGGCGTGGAAGCTGGACCAGCTGTGGAGGCCTTACTAGCCATACTAGCCTCGGGGGCTAGGCTAACTGTGGGCCCTGGACTCACTGTGGGAACTGTGCTAGCTGAGAATGCCTGGCTAGCTGCCGAGGCTAAGCTAACAGTCGGGGAGAGCCTAGCAGCTCCTGTCCTAATAGCCCTCCTAGGCCTGCTAGCTGCAGAGACCTGACTAGCTTGGGACATCTGGTCCGTCTCAGCTACCAGGCTCACCCTGAACCTGGAGCCTAGGGTGGCAGTGGGCGTCTGGTTAGCTACTGTAGCAGGGCTAACAGGCGGAGCTAGGTTAGCTGGGAGTGGCTGGTTAGCTATTGACACGAAGCTAACGGGCGGAGCTAGGTTAGCTGGGAGTGGCTGGTTAGCTATTGACACGAAGCTAACGGGCGGAGCTAGGTTAGCTGGGAGTGGCTGGTTAGCTATTGACACGAAGCTAACGGGCGGAGCTAGGTTAGCTGGGAGTGGCTGGTTAGCTATTGACACGAAGCTAACGGGCGGAGCTAGGTTAGCTGGGAGTGCCTGGCTAGCTTGGGACATCTGGTCCGTCTCCGGTACTAGGCTCACCCTGAACCTGGAGTCTAGTCTGGCAGTGGAGACTGTGCTAGCTGGAGACATCTGGTCTGTCTCAGATACTAGGCTCACCCTGAACCTGGAGCCTAGTCTGGCAGTGGAGACTGTGCTAGCTGGAAACGGCCGGTTAGCTATTGACACGAAGCTAACGGGCGGAGCTAGGTTAGCTGGGAGTGGCTGGTTAGCCCTTGACACAAGGCTAACCGGCAGAGCTATGTTAGCTGTGGACGTCTGGTTAGCTGTATGAGCGGAGCTAACGGGTAGAGCTGTACCAACTGGGGACGTCTGGCCATCTATAGTGGCGGAGCTAACAGGCGGAGCTGTGCTAACTGGAGACGACCGGTTAGCTATTGGCACGAAGCTAACGGTCGGAGCTATGTTGGCTGTAGACGACAGATCGGCGATGGACATCCGAGCAGCCTCAGCGGCTGTGGGAGGATCTAGGCTGACCGTAAGCCTGAGAACAGTCGGCAGGCTAGCTACCCTAGCCTCCGACTTGTGCTTCTCCATGAGGCCAGCAACATGTTCAGCCATCTCCCACATCGCTGGCTCCAGTGTCGGATTCTCCCTGGCGACCTGGTCGATCTCCCGGAGCAGGAACCCCCACTTGGCCGGTGAGTAATGCTTCATGTCAGTCTCACCGGCCATCAGGCTCAGGACGACCCGAATGGTATCGCTTGCCCTTTCTGCTGTATTCATTATTGGTGGCGACATTCTGTCACGGTGGGGTTAGGTAGAATGCAATAATACAGAAAGGGAAGGAATGGAGGAGGCAGAGGCGAGGAGTGAAGCTTGGAGAATGATGTTTACTGTAGAATCCAGTGCAATACAAGGAAAAATACAGAAACTAAATAACAAACTTCACAATACAAAACAACAAACACTAAGACTTACTAGAGGGAGAACGGTGCGACACGACGTGGAGGAACAGGGGGTAACTGGAGGAATGTCGCCACACAGAAGGGAGGACAGACAGAAACCTATATACCCCAACTAATTAACAATTAAGAACACCTGGCCAACACAGAATCACAAACAACCCCTAGACAATAAGCAAAGAACAAATAAACACAACTAAACACAAAGGCAACTCCTAACAACCCAACACAGTGCATGACATCACACCAGGGAAGGGAAAGACAATGACAGCACACACCAGGACACCACATTGATTACACAATTAATTATTGTTAATACAGTGGTCAAGATATTTGTCATTGTAGCGTGCACCAATTGTTTGTGACCACTAGAGGGTGGTAGGGCGCCAATATCAGGCCGAGGGCCAATGTCAGATGTAGGGCATTGCCCAAAGTTAGGTGGAGGGTACTGCCCACTGTCAGGTGGAGAGCACTGCTCAAAGTTACCATCCTGACCCGTCCAACCATGACCGGGCCTAGGATCCTGACAGTCGAGGGCCTTGAAGCGGATTCGTGCAGCAATGGGGAGCCAGTGCAGGTCCCTAAGAAGTGGGGTGACATGGGCCGACTTCGGTAGGTTTGAGATCAGGCGGGCCGCTGCGTTCTGAATGAGTTGAAGAGGCTTAGTGGCAGTGGCCGGGAGGCCAGCGAGCAGTGCATTGCAGTAGTCGAGGCGGGAGATGACTGTTGATTGGACGAGGAGTTGGGTGGCTTCTTTTGTCAGGAAGGGGCGGATCCTTCTGACGTTGCTCAGGAGGAATCGGCAGGTTCTGGTCGTCGCTGCGATGTGAGCAGAGAAGTTCAACTGGTCGTCGAGGACAACACCAAGGTTCTTGGCGGTCGGGGACGCAGTCACAGCTGCATTTTCGACTGTGATTGAAAGGTCGGTTAGGGGGGAGGATTTGGCCGGCAGGTGGAGCAATTCTGTTTTGCTTAGGTTCAGTTTGAGGTGGTTGGACGTCATCCAGGCGGAGATGTCGGACAGACAGGCCGAGATCCGCTCAGAGACGTGGATATCTGAGGGAGGGAAGGAGAGGAAGAGTTGAGTATCGTCGGCATAACAATGGTAGGAGAAGCCATGAGACGTGATAATGTTACCCAGTGATTTAGTGTAGAGGGAGAAGAGAAGGGGTCCTAAAACCGAGCCCTGGGGGACACCCGTCCGCAGGGGGCGGGTGGCCGACAGGGTCCCTCTCCATGACACTTGGTAGGAGCGGTCATTGAGGTATGATGACAGCCATGTCAGCGCAGAGCCAGCCACTCCCATTCCTGCGAGGGCCGCAAGGAGGATCTGGTGGTTGACTGTGAATCCCTGGGAATCAACCCTGAACTAGAAACTAAGTTGAGCGCCAATGATGAAATTGCCCTAAAACAATTCAAAGAAACCATTACGCACAACGGAGAACGTTATGAAGTGCAACTACCATGGCGCACAGATACTTTGAAACTGTCATCCAACTACAGAATTGCAGAGAACAGGTTTCAACGTCTGATGAGAAGATTCAAACATGATGGTAAACTCTTCACAAGATACAATGAGGTGATCAATGACTACTTGGAGAAGAAAATCATTGAACCAGTCGAAACCAATATTATCGGTAACCCATTGTACTACATGCCACATCATGCTATTGTGAAGGAGGAACGCGCAACGACAAAAGTCAGGATTGTATTCGATGCGTCGTCAGATGATGGAAATAGTGACTCACTTAATGACTATCTATTAACTGAGCCCAACTTGAACCCTGATTTATTGAGTGTTCTATTGAAATTCAGACAACACAAAATTGCTTTCATGTCGGACATTGAAAAGGCCTTCCTACAAATCTCAATAAACCCGACAGATCGAGACGCACTGAGGTTCCTGTGGACAGACAAGACACCTCATACAGAGAATGAAAACGAACATAATGAATGCATAATGAGGATGACAAGGGTTCCATTTGGCGCGACTGCCAGCCCATTCCTGCTGTCAGCAACTATCAGACATCATCTGGAGGGATTGGAGTCAACATACCCCTCTACGGTAAAAGCATTAAGAGAAACTCTTTATGTGGATGATTTCATAAATGGAGCGGATACAGTAGAAGATGCATACAAGTTGTATAAAGAATCCAAAATAATCATGGACAAGGCTGCGATGTAGATGTGTAAATGGAAAACGAATTCACCTGAACTACAGAACAAACTACAGGAAACGAAATTGGACCAGAATGCCCCAGTCAAGGTTCTGGGAATGACGTGGAGAACGACATCGGACGATTTCATGTTTGATCTGACAAGTATTCTACGAGAATCAAAGAATACAAAATTCACAAAGAGGACAGTCCTGCAAACAGCCGCCAGGCTATTCGACCCTATCGGGTTCCTGTCACCATTCACGGTGAGGGCCAAGCGACTATTCCAGGAAACATGGGAACGAGGCCTAGAGTGGGATGAAGACTTGCCCACCGATTTAAAGTAAAAATGGAAAGAATGGTATGGAGAGTTACAAACTGTCAAGAATATGGTAATTCCTAGACCCTACGACACTGGAACCACGAGTTCAATCACAGAGCGACAACTACACATATTCTGCGATGCCAGTGAAACCGCGTACTGCGCCGTAGGCTATTTACGCACGGTTGGGAATGACGAAAGCACCTGCACGTTAATATGTGCCAAAACGAAGGTAGCCCCTTTGAAGAAGGTGACGCTAACAAGACTGGAGTTATTAGCAGCTCTAATAGGAGCGAGACTTTGTAAATATATATTGGACACCAGAGACACACCGATAAAAGCTTACCTTTGGACAGACTCAACAATCGCACTTCACTGGATAAAAGGCTCCGCCAACCAGTGGAAACCATTCGTTGCAAACAGGATAGTTGAAATCCAAAAGCTTTCCGAGCCAGAAGATTGGCGACACTGTCCTGGTAAAGATAATCCAGCCGATCTAGGCACGCGAGGAATATCCGCGGAAAACTTAAAGACCCAGAGCTTATGGTGGAATGGACCACAATGGCTAAGGGACGCGGACCCCTGTCAAATAGAAAAGGAGACCAACGGGCATAGCCTACAAGAGCCCATTGAGGAGACTGTCAAACAGTACCATGTTGTGACCGAAACGAAAACGTACCTAACAGAAACTGCAATTATTCCGCTTGAAAATTACAGTAGGCTAACTACAGTTCTCAGAATTACTGCATGGGTAAACCGATTTGTGCATAACTCACGCAATAAAAGTAAACGCCAAGGGCCACTGACGGCAGTGGAAATGAACACATCAGAGTTATACTGGATTGCTGAAACGCAAAAAAGAGCTTTCTCACAAGAAATGAAGGAATTGCAAAAGGGAACGGATATTCACAAGCACTCGAAAATTAAAGATCTAAACCCATTCTTGGATAATGGAGTAATGCGAGTTGGAGGTAGATTGCAAAAATCAAGCCTCAGATATGGACAAAAGCACCCGTTTATTCTAACCACGCATGACGTATTTACAGAAATGGAAATAAAACATGCACATGAAGAGGTAATGCATAATGGACTTCAGAACACCTTAACACAGCTACGTGAACGTTTCTGGATCCTAAGAGGACGACAAGCAACTAAGCGGATTCTAAACCGATGTCTCATTTGCAAAAGGTTTACAACCAAGGCCAGTCAAGAAATAACAGCACCTTTACCTACGGACAGGACAACTGAAGCTGCCCCATTTGAAGTGACAGGAGTTGACTTTGCAGGGCCATTGTACGTCAGACCTAACCACAAAAAGGCCTACATTGCTTTATTCACGTGCGCAGTAACCAGAGCTGTTCACTTAGAATTAGTGTCAGACTTGACGACACCTAACTTTCTTTTGGCCTTCAGAAGGTTTATTGCAAGAAGAGGCATTTGCTCAACAATTTATTCAGACAATGCACAGACATTTAAAAGGGCATCACAGGACTTGAACGAAATATTGAAGTCAATGAAATCCAACCAAGTGAAGGACTTCTTTGCAGAAAAACGGATAAACTGGAGGTTTATTGTGGAAAGAACTGCATGGTGGGGCGGTATATGGGAGCGTATGGTGCGTTCAGTCAAGACCAGCCTCAAAAGAATTGTGGGAAAGGCATTTCTGAGCTTCGAGGAACTGCAGACCTTTCTGACTGAAGTGGAGGCTGTGATAAATTCAAGACCGCTCACTTATGTGGACCACGAAAGCGAGGTGGCACCTCTAACCCCAGCTCACTTCCTGGTAGGAAACCGACTGACGACACTACCACCACAGACGGTAAAAGAGTCAAACATACAACAAGGAACTCGAAAGGACATGAACAAGAGATGGCGGTACAGAGAACGTCTCGTCAATGGATACTGGAATCGGTGGAGAAGTGAATACCTGATGGAATTGAGATCTGCTCACGCATCCTCCACAAAGAAAACAACACCATTGAAGGAAGGTGATGTGGTACTAGTGAACGAACACATGTTGCCAAGACAACTCTGGAAAATGGGTAGGATACACGAAGTATTCCCAGGTCATGATGGAAAAACGAGAAGTTGCTCAATACAGTTACCAGGAAGAAAAATAATCAGACGGCCAATACAGTTATTGTATAACCTTGAGATTAATTGATGAACAGTGTTCATCGGGCCGGAGTTTGTTGCAACTATTATATAGATAATATACATTTTCATTTCAGACTCATAAAGTAAAATATAATACACACACATAGTTAATTGGTGATAACGTTTTGTTTTATTTGTTTCATTTACTTTAATGACAATGAAAGTGCAATGCTTGTTTGCCAACAAAATTAACACATTTGTCTTTCAGCACCACGCAAGAGTGGACAGCTCCTGCCAACACAGTGTCTAAACACTGCAGCCGTGCTGAATTGCTTTGATTGTTATATTGGAAACAGCCGCGATATATGTGGTGTGCTCGTCGAGCACACAGAATGTAAAAAGACTTTGAACTGAACTGAACTGAACTGAAAGAAAACGAACTGAACTGAACTAGAAATTGTAACTAATAGAAAATAAAGGACCTTAAGATTTGATTCAAAAGAAAAGCAACGACTGGACATTCCTGTTTTCATCTTTGTAACAGGTCGTCTGGTGGTCTCATCTCGGACGTCTGAGGGGCTGCAGACAGCTGGTAGTGAATGTCTGGATCTTCTGCACCGTCTTCTTCTCCATGTCTCCTTTCCTCCTTCTTATGTCAGGAGTTCTGGTTCCATCCTTCTTGGGTACAGCTGGCCCACATCAATTCTCACTGGAACCTCCATTTGTTAGAGCTTTCTTCCCTCGCAAGTCCTTTAATTGATATAGTATGGACCAGCTGACCAGATATTCAGAGCGACAAAGTTCAATTTCAAACGGAGTCTTTATTGTTGATCAGAGAAGAAGAGCAGGTCGCCCTCCACGGGGCCCTCTCGCACCAGCCTCAATACACATGACATGACATTATTTATACCCTCTGGACAAAGAGAAAAAGGGAGGGGTGTGTGTGTGTGCGTGTGTATGTATGTGTGTGTGTGTGGTGTGTGTGTATGTGTGTGTGTGTAAGTATGTGTGTGTGCTTGTGTCTAATTGCCATATATGGTCTGGTTTGACAAAGAGGAAAGGGAGGGGTGTGTGTGTGTGCGTGCGTGCGTGTGTGTGTGCGTGCGCGTGTGTGTGCGTGCGTGTGTGTGTGTGTCAGAAGAGGGGGGCTAGTAATGACTTCCAGATGTAGGGAGAGAGAGACAGGCCCCTACAAGGGTGCAGCCTGCACAAGCACAGATATAAGATATCAGACATTCAACATCAAATATTACTAGACATTATGAACTGATGAACCTATCATAAGCATCACTCCCCTTTGGATGAAGGAACACTTTCTGAAGAACTTCATCAGGTTCATCTGTTTTCCCCCCCATCTGTTTTCACCATCAATCATCTGGAGACTGAGAGTTGAATTTTGATGTTATAGTACACATTCCAATGATTGCCTCACACTTAAAGCACCTATAGTTTGTACTGAACTTGGGATGTCTGCTTTTAGCTTCTAACCTCCTGACACATATGACAAACTCTAAAACTCAATACTGGTATCCTTTGATCAGATCCTTCCTTGTTTTAAATTATTGTACACATTTGATTATGATTGCACTTATTGTATTGTTTCTTGTATATTTATTGTATTCATCAGGTATTTATTATTATGTTTGTATGGTTGATGTCATTGAAAATGAGTCAAGCATGGATTTTTTTGTTGAAATAAAGTTGAATTAATGAATGAATGTTTCCTCCTTCTTTCTTTGTCTCCAGGGCATGGATTTAAGATTCAAGATTCAAGAGATTTATTCGTCACATACATACACAAGACATATGTAGAAATGAAGGTGGCCATGCCCACCTTGATTGTGCAAAAAAATACAAGTAATAATAGAATAAAATAGAATAGATAATAAAATAGACATGATCAAAAGTACTAAGATAAAATACAATACACTGCTAAGCTCAATAATTAAAGGTAATGAGTCCTATATACACTACTATGCAATATACTATACAATATACAGTTATAATATATAATTAGCTATAGGCCTACTAACTATAGTTACTATACTATACAAAAACATACAGTTATGTTTTTTAAAGTGACCTTTTATTTTGTGTTTAAAGTGACCTGTAGTGTGTTTGTGTGTGAGAGAGTGCAGGATGTGTGTGGTGTGTGTGTGTGTGTGTGTGTGTGTGTGTGTGTGTGTGTGTGTGTGTGTGTGTGTGTGTGTGTGTGTGTGTGTGTGTGTGTGTGTGTGTGTGTGTGTGTGTGTGTGTGTGTGTGTGTGTGTGTGTGTGTGTGTGTGTGTGTGTGTGTGTGTGTGTGTGTGTGTGTGTGTTCATGTGCGCTTGTGTGTGGAGAGATCAGTGTTCAGTGTTCTGATGGCCTGGGGGAAGAAGCCGCAGCAGCTTGAACAGGCTATTGTTGAGGTGATGAGGGTCCTCCATTATTCTGCAGGCTCTGGATTTGCACCTCCTATTGTATCCTGCAGGGGTGGTAGTGCAATACCCGTAGTATGCTCTGCTGAGTGCACCACTCTCTGTAGAGCCTTCCTGTCCTGGGCAGTGCAGTTGCCAAACCAGGCAGTGATATTCCCAGTCAGGATGGTCCCCATAGCCCCGGAATAGAAGGACTGGAGAATCTTGATAGAGGCGCTGCTTTGCCTTTTTTACCACAGTGTGTTGTCCATGTCAGGTCCTCTGTGATGTGGACTCCCAGGTATTTAAAACTGCTCACCCTGTCCACGATAGCCCCATGTGTCCCATGCTGTATTCTCCTAAAATCCATGATCAGGTCCTTGGTCTT
Source organism: Notolepis coatsorum (assembly GCF_963971535.1). Lineage (NCBI taxonomy): Eukaryota > Metazoa > Chordata > Actinopteri > Aulopiformes > Paralepididae > Notolepis > Notolepis coatsorum. Next base: position 82,786,012 of record NC_140180.1, on the reverse strand, counting down.
ACCAATGTTCAGGAGTAGGCTGTTATCCCGGCACCATAGTGCCATGACATCAACCTCCTTCCGGTAGGCCTTATCGTCATTGTTAGAGATCAGACCCACCACCACTGTGTCGTCCGCAAACTTCACTATGGAGTTGGAGCTGAAGCTGGCCACACAGTCATGTGTGTACAGTAAATACAGCAGGGGGCTGAGGACACAGCCCTGGGGGGACCCGATGCTCAGGGTGATTGAGTTGGAGGTGTGTCACTGTCCACCCACCCTGACCGCCTGGGGCCGGTCGTCAGAAAGTCCAGGATCCAGGCACTCAGGGTGGAGTTCAGACCCAGATCAATCAACTTGTCAGCCAGTCTGATGGGGACTATGGTATTGAAAGCTGAACCATAGTCAATGAACAGCAATCTCACATAGCCCCCCTTCTGACTGTCAAGGTGAGAAAGGGTGTTGTGCAGTACCTGGGAGACCGCGTCGTCAGTGGACCTGTTTGTCCTTTATGCAAACTGCAATGGGTCCATGGTACTAGGGAGGGAGGCACAGATGTAATCCTTGACCGGCCTCTCAAAGCATTTCATGACCACAGAGGTGAGTGACACCGGTCTGTAGTCACTTAGGCCTTCTGGGGAGGAGTTTTTTTGTACAGGGATTATAGTGGACACCTTGAAGCAGGCAGGGTCCAAGGACTCGGCCAGGGATAGATTGAATATAGTGGTGAACAGTGGGGCTAGCTGGTTAGCATAGGACTTAAGTATTCGCCCTGTTCTACCATCTGTGCAGCTTTCCTAGTGTTCACCCCTATAAACGATCTCCTCACGCTGTGCTTCGTAACCGAGAGTGTGTGTTCTTCCCCAACGGAGGAACTCCCACCGTTGCGGCAGCCGGCGCGTCAGTGATGCCGCTAGCCGATGAGCTAACGTCACCACTGCCCGACCCAAGCTGTGCGTAAAAGGAGTTGAGCTTGTTCGCTAGGGAGGTGTCATCACTCACGATTGAGGAGGGGCTGACCTTGTAGTCAGTTATTGTCCGTAGTCCCCGCCATAAGCCCCCGGTGTCGTTCTGGTCCATCTGTGTCTCCAGCCTGCTCCCATATCTCCATTTTGCATCCTTCACCGCCTTGAGCATACTGTACTGTATGCTGCTGCCTTGTATATTTCCAGATGCCCGGCCCGAGTTGTCAACCCACGGTTTCTGGTTAGGAAAAACCTGAACCGTCTTTGTGGCGACGATACTGTTAGCTAGCATTGCTATAAAGCTAACAACAGTATTGCAAACTCACTGACATCACTGGAACTTGATTGGAACCCAGTCGGCGTCATCCAGTGTGTCCTGTAACGTGCACTGTAAAACGTTTTTTTTCACAGGAAATTCACTGTATTATTTTACAGATTACCTTTGTTTTTCTACTTTAAGTGTAAATACCATAAAAATACAGTAAATTACCTTTTATCAAAATATCAACCATTAAATAAAGGTTGTAATCTGTAAATGTATTTGATTTTACTGTAATTTGACAGTAAGTATTTGGAAACCATTGATGCCAGACATTTACTGTTTTCTTGCAGCTTTTTTTCTTACAGTGTGGCCTCTGATTGCTCAGACCACCGCGCCACTTCTCACATCACTACAGCCTCACATGCTCAGTGTTTATATCCGGGCATTAGGAAATGGCGTCGTGATCCGACTTCCCAAACAGAGGGAACGGGAGCGCTTTGTAGGCCTACCCTTTCTTAAATGGAGTATAGAAATGGTCCAAAGTTTTCCTTCCCCTGGTGGAGCATGTAATATGCTGGTAGAGGTTCAGCATAACCTTCTTTAGGTTCACCAGCCACCACCATGGCCGCGTCTGGATGCTTGATCTGATACCGGTTTAACGTGTCCTGGAGGTCCGCTAGTGCCCTGCCGGTATCAGCTTGAGGTGGAATGTAGACTGCTGTGATGATGATGGCTGTGAATTCCCGGGGAAGATAAAACGGACGAGCGGGAGAGAATCTTATTCTCCTTCTGGCTGCACCATTTGTTGTTGGTGAGAAAGCAGACCCCACTGCCTTTGGACTTTCCAGACTCCTCCGATCTGTCCGCACGGAAAACAGAGAAGGATTCAGACGGGATGATAGCTTGATCTGGTGTTAGTGGGGTCAGCCATGTTTCCGTCAGACAAAGGATAATGCAGTCTCTCACGTCCTGTTGGAATCTGATCCTCGCCCTGAGGTCATCCATCTTGTTCTCCAGCAACTGGACATTGGCAAGAAGAATGCTCGGCAAAGGTGGACGGTAGCACTTCTGTATGCCTCCTCTCTTTCCCCTGCGTTTACGTTTCGGTCCCCATGGAAACTCTCCGCCATTTGGTTTGTTGTTGTCTCGGCATATCTCCGTTGGCCAATCTTGGTCTAAAGTGTCGTTAAACTACTCTTTCAGTCCGGAGTTTATGTCCATAAGTGACTGCCGGTCGTATGACGTCCATGCCAGTGTTGTTTTAATAAAAAAGGTATTACGAATAAACACAATAACAAAAGAAAATGCACAATTGCTGTGGAGCTAACTAGACGGCGACTGACTTCGGCCACGTCATCTGTATCATGGCCAGCTGGCGATGGTGCTTCATCTCTGCACTGATTCCTTCAGTTTAATTCCTTGAAAGTGTCGTTTGAAGTTACTGGTGTATCTTTCTTTCTTTCTTTTCTTACAGGTCGCCTTTACAGCTCTGTGTCACTACATCTTGTCCTGTCATGGTGGCTCTGAAGGACATGCTTTAACGCTAGCTCATCAATTCTCTGGGCTCAGTTGATCTGACACTAACAACACATCAGTTCTCTGAGCTCAGTTGATTTGACACTAACAGATCATATTACTAAACTGTTGGTTGTATTGTATTAGGCCGAGCTAAATGCTAATGTGGCTAACTAACAGTATACTTTTGTACATAAAATACAGCCCAAAAACCTTAAAACACCCCGCTGACAAACACACTTCACAAATGTTTGCTTATTAAATAATTTTTTTAAGTAATTCAAAAAGAAGAAAGTGACGATAAAGTTGTTTAATTGACGGGAGAAAAGTTGCTAAAGTCTACATTGCCGCCTCCACATTGTGCAAGTGGTCCCTCAGCCTACTGAGAGTTGGATGTGCTCAGAGAGGGTGACCTAAAACACTGATGGCATTAAAGGTGCTATAGATAACATGTTTATGTAAAGTAATCATTTATAAGTAATACATCCTCAGAGCTTTTAGAAAGGAGCAGAATAAAAGTATTGCTTTTCCCCAAAAAAACGATTGATTAATGGATTCATCATTTAAAATGAGTGACAAAAATCTACCATATCCTATTGGAGGTTAGGTCAACAAGTGTCTCATGACCTTGAGTATTCCTAATGCCTAAGCGGCCAGCTAACGATGTCTCGTGGGCCAAATGTAACATCGCTCAGGGTTATCATGCTCACTCATCAGTGGCAGGTCGGTTTGGAGGTCTTCACTTCTTCATGAGCACATCATCTTTTAGGTACAATGATCCAAACCACACCAGCGACAGTTGCTCAGGAGGGAGAGCGGTCGTCTGGTAATTGGAAGGTTCCTGGTTTTCACTCGCTTGCTCCTTGTTGTGTGTGTGTGTGTGTGTGTGTGTGTGTGTGTGTGTGTGTGTGCGTGCGTGCGTGCGTGCGTGCGTGCGTGCGTGCGTGCGTGCGTGCGTGCGTGCGTGCGTGTGTGTGTGTGTGTGTGTGTGTGTGTGTGCGTGCGTGCGTGGGTGCGTCCGTGCGTGTCTGTGTGTGTATGTGTGTGTGTGTGTGTGTGTGTGTGTGTGTGTGTGTGTGTGTGTGTGTCAAGGTTTCCTTTAGCCGATAATTCATATATCATATATATATATATATATATATATATATATATATATATATATATATATATATATATATATATATATATATATATATATATATATATATATATATATATCTCTGGTCATAATGTCCTGTGAAACGAATTCCCTTTTATTTTTATTTGATTACCAAGTAATATACGTCCACTAAAAGCACTTGTTTTTGACACTGAAACAGAAATCTTGCTGACATCCCTTGAGGTGTGTCACGTGTGTTTACCTTGCGATCCAGCTGCATTCAGGAGAAGGAAAACGAACAAAGATTATATGGACTGAAATAACGTTACCACTTACTTGCCATTCTAAACAATTGACCTCTAACTGCTGCTTCCCTTCACCGTCTTGTCACCCGTGTCTTTGTGCTGTGCATCCTGTTACATCATCATGATTATGTTCTCTATCTATTCAGACTGGGCTGTGTCTCCACTTGAAGCCTGATATTTCAAACAGGAAATAACTACTTTTATAAGTGCAACAACAAACAACATGTTACAGGAACTATATTCATTCATTCAATCTTTATTTCATCTTGAAACTGAGGAGCATGTCCTCATTTTCAGTGTCGTCAAGCATTTAGATAATAATAAATATTATACAAAGTACAAAACATAAATAAAACTGTACATAAAATCATAGAAAATAGAAAACAATTACAGATTGTGGTGACCTGCTTGGTCACCAGTGTTCTAAACCGATGCATGGACACGAGCACAGAAGCCAAAGGCAGATCTACCAATTTCAGTATAAATTGTAGGTGCTTTAAGTGTGAGCCAATCATTGGTTCCTGTACTATAGGGTCCAGAGGTCCATTCCAATAATGAAGTAATATAATTTGGACAATCTCCAATTATGGCTTCATATAGAAACAGATGCCAATGTAAATCTTGTCTCTTGTCTCTCTACCAGAGAGGATCACCCAAACATACTCTACAGGACACAATGGTGAGTATTATAACTATCACCGGCGATAAATCTGATGGCTGAATGATATACAGAGTCTAAGGGCTTAAGAGTGTAAGATTCTGCATGTCTATGAATCACATCTCCGTAATCCAAAACAGACAAACTCTGCTAATCATTGAGAAGCTGGTTCTGTTCCTGTACAAAAATCCAATATTTTGCTGCAATTTACTGGCAAGAACACCCACATCGTATTTAAATGTAAATCTCTCATCAAGCCAAATACCAAGCCAGATTCTCAGTGGCTAGTGTAGTAGAATCGATCTCCCCTTCCCCCCTCCAATACACTGTTCCCTTTGTCGACATCCTGTCTACCTAACACCTCCCTCTCCCATCCCCCACTACACCCCTCCCTCTAGTTACCTTTACCATCCCCCTCCCGGCCCCACCTTCTAGCCTTCCTTTGTGTCTCACCCCCCTCCACCATCCCCCACTCCCTCCTTTGTCTTCCACCCCTCCCCTGTCTCATCCTCCTATCTAAACCACCCCATCCCTCCCATCTGGTTACCTGGCCCCACCCAGTGGTGCACTGGTGATTTTATATCTGGTTGCACTATGTTTTAATGACGTCACGTGCATGCGCATAAATGTTCCCTCGCGAATAAAGACGATGCCTAATTGCCTCTACTCTAGGAATGGAATGTAACACATTTCATTCACATGTTTTGTGTGAATGGTCCAACGGTAGTATTTGAACACACCTAACGACCTGAGCTATTGTTATGCAAAGTAGCCAGGTGGCGTGTATGCCTTCTACGACGGAACTGCATTTCTGCGTTCGAGATTTGCGCTCTGATTGGCCAGGTCATGTGACATGTGCGCCAATCGTGGGACAGCAAGTTCTGCGCCTATTTCCGGGTCTATAACAGCCTGCAAACTACCTGGCCTTCTATCGCCATGCTCTAAGACAAACTCTAACCTTAACCAACTTCGAAAGAGTGCCTAAGCTTAACCGTCGGAATCAGGACAGGCGTTCTATTGCCATGATCTAAGACAAACTCTAACCTTAACCAACTTCGAACGAGCGCCTAAGCTTAACCAGTGTAGAAACTTGCGGTCCCACGATTGGGCGTACATGTCACATGACCAGAAATGACCTGGCCAATCAGAGACGCGGAAACGCAGTTCTGTTGTAGAAGGCATTCAGGCAGCTAGGTGGGTACTTGGCGCAGAGTCGAGTGGAACGCATTCTTGTGTGCACGCGCGTGCACATCCGTGCATGTGCGTGCACAATGCATGCTCCTGCTCAAAGAGGTGGAACGGCGTGCAACCCCGTCCCATGACCACTGCATCACTGGCCCCACCCCTCCTATCATGTATAAATATCGACGTACATAATGAATCTGGGAACTCATTTCTGGGGTCCCCAGGCCAGGGACTTCCGGTTGGGTCCTCTCAAGCCTAACTCTTATTTGTATAACACATTTATAACAACCAACTACTTCACCAGCAAATTATTGCCTCCGACATCCACAACACTAGTTTCACAGAATCGGCAATACAGTAAATAAGTGTAATCTGCATACAAATTTATTTAACAGCCTTTCAGAGATGAGAAAATAGTATTAATATAAATTGTAAATAAGACAGGGCCCAGAACCGATCCCTATGGGACACCTGTTGTAATGAATAGAAACTCTGACTGGGAATGACTTGTTTTTAGACTTTGACAGATTTACAAACAGGGCAGCACAATGTTTTCCTTTGTCAAAGGCAGATACTATCTAAACTAAGGTAGTGGCTGAGACTGTGCTATGTTTTTCTCTAAAACCTGATTGGTGTGGGCTTTATACAGAATCCTTTGAGATAAATGTGTTGACTTGGTTGTTTACCAATGATTCTAGGAGTCTTGCTAGGCAGGATACCTTGGGGATTGGACAGTAATTATTTAGGTAACTTCTGTCTCCACCTTTATGTAACAGGGTTACATGGGTCATTTTCTAGGCATTTAGAGAAAGGTTAAACGTTAAAAAATAAATAAATAAAAGGGGAAACTGTGTAATTCATACACTGTCCACCTGATTTGTATCTGCACTTAAAGCACATCTTGATTTCACCTCATTTCAAGTCCATTGTGGTGGTGTACAGAGCCAATATTTTTTAAGTTGTCAATGTCCAAATATTTACCTAACCACAGTTTGTAGCTAAGTGGGCATTTCTTTTGACTTTTACATCTCAATATTTAGGGAAATACAGCAGTTAACCAACATGAAAGTCATGACAGGAGTATCTGGGAACCTATTGTGCATGTTGTACATTTATTGTGTTACATCCACTGCTGCTCTGAGCTCTGGATCTGCCACTGTCTATGGTGCTGGAGCTTTATAATTACCTCCACTGCCGCTCTGAGCTCTGGATCTGCCACTGTCCGTGGTGCTGACACTTTATAGTTACCGGGAGCTCGGGATATGCCACTGTCCATGGTGCTGAAGCTTTATAGTTACCTCCACTGCTGCTCTGAGCTCTGGATCTGCCGCTGTCCATGGTGCTGAAGCTTTATAGTTACCTCCACTGCTGCTCTTGCTCTGAGCTCTGGATCTGCCATTGTTCCTGGTGCTGGAGCTTTATAATTACCTCCACTGCTGCTCTGAGCTCTGGATCTGCCACTGTCCATGGTACTGATCTCTGGATCAAAACCATCCCAAAGCCAAAAGTACAAAATCAGAGTTTAAAACAACAACTAAACAGGACTGACAAGCGTGAGAAACAGGTACAGACTCAGAGATAATCACTACAGGGGTCTACAGTCCAAATGTGCCTTTTAGTGCAGAAGGATGAATGATCCCACTTTACACCATTTTTGCATTTATATGTTGTCTGTACCAACATATTGTGCTGTGTGTCAATTGCAAATGGCCAAGGATGCTGTAGGAGTCAGAATGATACTGTAGATGCTATAGGAGTCAGAATGGTACTGTAGATACTGTAGGAGTCAGAATGGTACTGTAGATGCTGTAGGAGTCAGAATGGTGGTGTAGATGCTGTAGGAGTCAGAATGATACTGTAGATACTGTAGGAGTCAGAATGATACTGTAGATACTGTAGGAGTCAGAATGATACTGTAGATACTGTAGGAGTCAGAATGGTACTGTAAATCAAATCAAATACAATTTATTTGTAAGGCCCGACAACACACGTTAATGTCCCCATGGGCCGGACACGTCGTCTTTAAACAAATCAAGAAGAAACATCACAATAAATCAAGAACAAAACAAAAACACCATAATGTGCAAACATTTTTAAATAAATGAATGCAACACTCATATGCAATAGCAACTGAACATTTTGAAATATTAAAAAAATAGAGCTGATGGCGGATCTATTTGAGGCCTGGGGGCGGCGCAGAGAGGGTCACATCCTCCCGGTCATCATCACGGTACGTCCGCTACTCCAGTCATCACCACGAGACAGCCACTCTCAGGGAGACAGGGAGACGGGACAGGCATTAGACAGTCCGCGTGATTGTGATGGGCGGACATAGCAATAGATACATGTGGTAAGCATATATGTGAATATAATAGATATATGTAGTAAGCATATTATGTGAATATAATATAATATAAGTACTTAACCCAGCAATGAACTCAACGTTGACAGACCACGTACAGAAGACGGTAAGAAGCTGATCCATGGCCTCGGTGGTGCACGTAGAACAGTCACTGCAATCTTGGCCAAGACCCCGAGACATCCACCACCTTGGTCAACACTACGAGACAACCACTCAGAGAGATGGGGGGAAAATATAAGAAAATTGTTATGTAGATACTGTAGGAGTCAGAATGGCACTGTAGATACTGTAGGGAGTCAGATTGGTACTGTAGATACTATAGGAGTCAGAAGGTGTGCCTCAAAACGGACTTGTACTGACATGAAATTATGCATTTCAATCTTTACACTGAAAACTGGGCAGTTGAGGCTGAGCCTGGTGGGCAGGCGGATGATAGAGGTATAGAGAAGGTGAAGATGAGGTAGAGCACGTGGGAAGCTAGAAAATGGAGTAACCAAGTGATTTGGGCTGGTGCAGGGAGGCCTGGAGGGCTGGATGTACTATATGACCACAGTGCTCCGTCAAAAGGACGAGTAGCAAGATCTCTCAGTAGGAGGACTAGCGAGATGAAGAAGTCTCCGCCTTATCAGCTAAACACAAAGGACTATGTCGGGCACTGAAGGCGAGGATATTTATGAAAGGCGAGGATATTTCATAAAGACCCCGGTTGTGAAGCGACAAGCGAAAGACAACAAGGCCCACCATCACCAGCTAAGTACCTAGCTTAGCTTCAGTTTAGCCTAACCTGAAGAGACAGGAAATAAGGGAAGATGCCGGGACTTGGCTCTCCCACAGAATGTACTAGTTGCCTGAGGATGGGTATGAGGATTGTAGAGCTGGAGGCTCGGGTTTCTACCCTGTACCAAATTCAACAGGATGAGCGACTCATTGACTCTATTTTTGAAGCTACTACAAGTATTGCCACCGATACCATGACTGAGAACAACCCCTGGCCCAGGCTAGGAGCTACAGAACATCACCACCCAGAAGAGGATCCTTGGCCCAGGCTAGGAGCTAAACCAAAGAAGAGGACCACCATCAGGGCAAGAAAGAGAAATAAACAAACCAGGATCACGACTATTACCTCACCCCCAGCTCCGCCAGGAAATAGTTTCAACCTACTCTCGGAACCACACATATCAAGCAAGTGAAGCTAGCAGAGCTACTAGCGAAAAACAAGGATAGCAGAGCTAACAAAGCTACTCTGCGCAGAGACGACCCAGCGACACGGCTAGCAAACACGACCCAGCCTGAGCTAGCAGCTAACAGTGAAGAGACTATTCTGTACCGAGGAGCGCCACAGGATTGTCGCGATAGCCAACGCCGAAGGTACGAGGCTAGCGCTAACAGGATGTCTATTGAGAAGGCTAGCGGGATGGCTAGCGAGGCTATTTCACCAAGGCCACAGGACTGTGGTGAGAACCGGCAGACTAGGCCTAATCCAAAAACAAACTGCCCCAGAACTGTTGGAAAGAAGAATGCTAACTTCACACAGAAAACAGACTGCATATTGATTGGAGATTCCACAACAAGGTATGTTGAAATGGCAAACACAGAACATCTATGTCTAGAAAACACATCTGTGAAGGAGCTGTCCGAAATGCTTCCAACACTCATCGGACCAGACATAAAAAAAATGGTCATTCACTCTGGATCGTTTGACATCCTGCGAAGGAAAACGGGAACAGAGACATTGAAAGAGGATTTCACCCATTTAATTCATGGTTAGAATCTGCCTGTCATGTACACGGACTGAAATTCATTGACAATTTTAATGTTTTCTGGAATAATCCTGAACGCTTTCAGAGGAATGGATTCTTCCCAAACCGCCTCGGTTCGAGGCTTCTTGCAGCGAACATACGTCATGCCTTAGTGACCTCCAAGGACATCAAACTCATGATACAAGTACAAGCACAAGGCGTCCTGTCCCCTATATCAGACAAGGCCATCTCACACAGGGCCACCAGCAACCCACATGATCCAATGTCCCCGAGAGAGCTAATCAAATCAGCCCATCATGCACTAGAGGAGATGGACAGTCTGCTAGCACCAAAAAAGGTATTAAATGAATAGTACAAACACCATGCCATCTCTCAAGCTATACACCATCAATGCGTACACCTGCTATTAACCTCAAGGCTATCAAGGTCAAGCCAAAGCAGATCTCCTTTCAAGAAGTCCAACAAATAAAATTAGCCCTCCTAAATGTCAGATCACTGAACAATACTTTTTTTTAGTAAATTATCTGATTAAAGAAAATAACTTAGACTGCATCTGCCTAGTAGAGACATGGCTCAATAATGACACAGCTACATCATAATGATAGAGGCTTGCCCACCAGCCTGCGCCTCGGCTGCGTGAATACTTTACCCAAGGCAGTTGTCCTTCCGCGTTCGGTTTGCGCGCCCTGATTGGCCTCTCAGCGTCCAATCGCGTTAGCCCTACTATCGCCGCACTACTCGTTCAATATACTACTATGCGCTGTGCTCTCTGTCTGAAGCGGAGCGGGGCTCTGCTGTGCTTACACTTGATGCAATACATGATACTAACTAGAGAGATTAGCGTCACATAGCTGGCTTTTTTCTGAAAACCCAAGCACATATTGTTCCATAGCATATGCCTTCAGTTGATCATGACATCCTCTCTTACCTTGACCATGAAAAAGCCTCCATAATTTAGTAAATAAAGCTGTAGCCAGCAAGCTAGCATTGATGCTATTCAAAATGCTATCCACATTAGCTACATAGCTAACCAACTAAATACAATACAGTGGTATCCTGAGGTAACGTTAAATACAACGTTTGCTAGTCGAAATAACTGGACACACACAGGGACAAGTTAAACATCAATCAATTAATTTATTCCAACAGGTAGTTTGAGCTGCTTGTGAGCCGAGGTCTTTATCTCCTCTCCGTTGGAAACTAATGATGTTACGTTAGGTCGAAAAAGCACAGAGTAGTTAGGCGATAGGCGATTGGGCGCTGAGAGGCCAATCAGGGCGCGCAAACCGAACGCGGAAGGACAACTGCCTTGGGTAAAGTATTCACGCCCTCGGGCCTAACAACCACCCATATGCGTGATCTAATTTCTATAACCCACTCCGTCTCGTGATGTAATGCTTAAGTACTCTGAAAAACTGTCTCAGAATGTAACTCCTTCACCTCAGACATTGACCCTATACCTACAGCTTTCTTCAAACAGGTGTTTCAAGCCCTGTGCTAGATATCATAAACACTTCCCTTAGAACTGGTATTTTCCCAGATGCCTTTAAAACAGCAGTTGTAAAGCCATTACTAAAAAAACATAACTTGGATAGTAATGTAATGGCAGATTATCGTCCAATATCCAACCTACCATTCATTAGTAAAGTACTTGAAAAGATAGTTTCAGTTCAAATTAATTCCTTTCTTGAAGAAAACAACATCTTAGAAGAATTTCAGTCGGGATTCAGAAAATATCATAGCACTGAAACTGCCCTCACCAAAATAGTCAGTGACCTCAGGCTAAACTCTGACGAGAATAAGATCTCCATCCTTATCCTGCTAGATTTCAGTGCAGCATTTTATACAATCGATCACGATATTCTAATCGATCGTCTTGAAAACCTTGTCGGTTTCTCAGAACATGTGCTAAGCTGATTTAAAACATACATCAGAGGGAGGACATTCTATGTTAAACTAGGAGGCCACATGTCTGAGATATATGATTATGACAACAACCAGGGCCGCCTGGGAGAAATGCGAGGCCCTGTGCGAGATTTAACGCGAGCCCCCCCCCCCCCCCCCCCCCCCCCAAAGGTAAAAAAAAAAAAATATATATATATATATATATATATATATATATATATATTTTTTTTTTTTTTTTTTTTATATATACAGTCAACATATTCTTAAATAATAGCGCTGCCCGAGGCGGGGCATGATACAGTCAACATATAGCAAAAGAGAGAGCGAGAGAGAGCTCCCGTTCTACAGTCAATATACAGTGTACAGAGAGAGAGAGAACATGTGTTTGTCATGTGTGTGTGTGTTAGAGAGAGACTAGAGCATGTATGACAGATTCAAAAGGACAAAGATCAAAAGAGAGAGAGAGAGAGAGAGAGAGAGAGAGACACATTGGAAAGAAATTGAAATGCTATTTGGCCCTAAACAGAGAGTACACAGTGGCAGAATACCTGAGCACTGTGACTGAAGATCCTTGAGCACAGCCTAGCCATCGAGAAAGGCCGCCATAGGCAGACTGTGTGTGTTAGAAAGAGAGAGAGAGAGAGAGAGAGAACATGTGTGTTTGTCATGTGTGTGTGTGTTAGAGACTAGAGCATGTATGACAGATTCAAAAGGACAAAGATCAACACTTAAATCCAACAAGAAGAGCAGGGTATACCAGAGAAACCAAAGCAAGGAGCCAATGGCCGACATCAGCTAAATAGGCTAGCCAGGTACTCTGTGACACCAGGCCACACACAGCTTTGGCCAATGGCCCAACGCTACACAAGCTACACAAGCTACACAAGCTACACAAGCTACACCATTCACACACAGCACATGTCGTATCTCCAAATGTTGTGAAGTAGCATATGTTTTGCCTGGAAAAAAACATTGTTATTAACAAAACATTCGGGAGGGGAAGGAAGTAAGAGTGGGGTAATGTCATGACATTTTCATTAATCTTAGTTACCTGCACGAGGGCGCAGGGCGAAAGGCCGCGCAACACAGGTCTCCACGTTGACGAAAGGCCTCAGCGCGCCTCCCTCCACCTTCGCTCCCCACCCCTCCCTCCTGGTATAGTACGGGGGCCACGGCTCCGGCCGAGGAGACTGGGTGTGGGGAGGACGTGGTGGGCCGACAGCCAGCCAGCCAGCCCACACATGGCGTCTGGCTAACAGTTAGCTCAATCAGGCACGTGGCTCTATGTAGCTGCATACAGCCAGGTGCTCTCACCACCAGCAGGCACACACCGTTAGCGTTAGCTACTAGTAGTATTAGCTACAGTAGTCGACCAGTTTGGCTCCAGAGAGAGAAAGACAGATCCACGGCGGGTATATAATCATATGTTGACTCACGGTCACTCACCATAACGCAGTATCAACGTCACGTGGAAGGAGACTTTCTTGGCCCCACGGTGTAATTTCTTCTTCTTCTTCTTCGAGTACTTTCCGGCAGACTGGACACCTTTCGGCGTATTGCTTCTTTTGAAAAGACATCCACTCGCCTCGCCTCGCTCCTCTGGATAGGTTAGCCGTTAGCTAAGCTAGCTACTAGCCGGCGACAGCATCATGGCGACTTGGCCCACGGTGTAATTCTTCTTCTTCTTCTTCTTCTTCGAGTACTTTCCGGCAGACTGGACACCTTTCGGCATATTGCTGCCTAACAGATTTATCTGCTCACAAGTTCTCTTCTCCTTCTTTTGAAAAGACATCCACTCGCCTCGCTCCTCTGAATAGCGCTGAATTATCTACCTCGTGTGTCTTCTTCTTCTATTTGGTATTACGGCGGTCGGCGGACGGGCCGGAAACACTATCCTAAAATCTGTAGAGCAGCAAATCCGCAGAAACCGGAAAACTGCAGTCTGCAGAGCCAGGAAGTCAGACACATTCTACAAACGTGTCTAATGTGAAATATATAAGCATATAAGCAAAACTAGATTTTAGGTCTGTGATGAAAAAGGGCCTCGCGGGAAGGGGGGCCTCGCAAAAAAATAAAAAAAAAATAAAAAAAAATAATAAAAAATATTAAAAAAAATAAATAAAAAATATATTTTTTTTATTTTTTTTTTATTTTTTTTTGCGAGGCCCCCCTTCCCGCGAGGCCCTGTGCGACCGCACTGCTCGCACACCCCCTGAGGCGGCCCTGACAACAACTATGGAGTTGCACAAGGGAGTTGCTTAGGTCCTTTACTCTTCTCCCTTTACATGTTACCGCTGGATATCATCAGAGAACATAATGTAGGTTTCCATAGCTATGCGGATGATACACAACTGTACATATCTGCTGAACCAAATGATACAGCGATTAACTCCATTACAGACTGCTTACTGGCAATAAATAAATGAATGAGTAAGAACTTCCTGAAACTAAACGAGAACAAAACTGAAATTCTAATTATCAGCCCCAAAACTAAAAAAGAAACGTTAATAAAGAATCACAGCACGGGAGTTGGAGTATGCTTCACTCCCCCTCATTTTCCCCTCACGCTCTCCACACACTCCTCTTCATCCCCCTCTCCATCCACTGCACACTCCTCCTCATCCTCTCCTTCTCCATCCACCCCTCCATTTACCCTTATACGACCAGCATCACTTAACTTCATGCCACTTAGCCCGGCTGCACTCCATCCCCCTAATTCACACGCGGTCAGGCACCTCACTCTTCACAGCTGCACCCTATCCTCCCCTGATGAGGGGCCTACTTCTACTCCTCGACGCTGACCAGAAGTCATTGTGGTATTAAATACCACTACCCAGGTACGACATCTCTATAAAGCTCTGCTGGAATCTACCCTTTGTATTGCCTTGCTCTAACATGTTCTCTCCTGTGCCCCAAGGACCGCTGTCCCTGCCTGGACGTTTTCCTGTCCCCGAAGAGGAACACTCGCTCTCCTGCTGCAGCCCAGCAGCCCCCAAGACAAGAACAAGGACCACTTGCTCGCTCGCTGCCGCCACGGCAGCCACAAGACAGAACATAACCCCGTTCTATTCCCCCCAATTCCTGTGTTGCTCATTTCATTAAAAGCCTTGAAAACGCTCCTATCTCCTCTCCTGTGTATTCAGCAATTGGGCTATGTTCCAGACCACAATCTCACAGAATACCACAACCAAAATGTCAGCACCAGCTGCACTCGAGACCGAGGAGGAGGATACACATCCATCACGTAAAAGGACGTTTCAAAGGGAGCCCGTGAGTATTATCGACGACCAGAATGCTGGGGTATACCAACTCGCTCACTCGTTGGATGAAATCATTGCTCAGCTTACCGCTCTCGCACACGGCTCTGCGGAGCGAGACAGACTATACGGCCGTTTCGAGGCATATGTAACGGCTCAGCAAGCTCCACCAGCCTCTTCCCCCGCTGCGGCGATACCCCCGCATAGGGAACCCCCTGTCCCCACACCAGAACGCTACGACGGAAGCGTCTCTAAGTGCTGATTTTAAGTGCTCATTGGTGTTCGAACAGCAACCATACACGTTTCACAACGATAGGTCTAAAGTAGCTTACCTGTCGGCTCTGCTCACGGGCGCAGCGTTGAGATGGGCCACCGCTCTCCACTTTAATAAGTCCTTCTTCTGCAATTCATACTCCGAGTATGTTGACGACATGCGTAAAGTATTCGACCACCCTCCAGATGGCTCAGAGGGGGCCTCCGGCTTGTTTTCGATCTGCCAGGGAGGTCGCAGTGTAAGCGAATACGCTATCGAGTTCCACATCCTCGCCGCCGGCTCCGACTGGGGGGACACACCGTTGCGAGGCGCATTCCGCCAAGGCTTGAGCGACGTTATAAAGGATGAGCTTGCGTCCAAAGAAAAACCCACCTCCCTTGGCGAGTTAATCCATTTGGCCAGGGAACTGGACATGCGTCTTCGGGAACGTCGTCGAGAGAAAACTAGCACCACTCGTTCGCCTATACCCGGTCCGCCTCGTCGCGCCACCCGCGCTGAAGAAAATAGTTCCTCCGAGCCCATGTATCTCGACCGCTCACGTCTTCCCCCCAGCGAACGCCGACACAGGCTCGCCACAGGAGCATGCCTGTACTGCGGCCAAACAGGTCACTCCGTTGTCTCATGCCCGCTTCGCCCCAAACGACGGGGCTCGACAGTAGCGCTGGGCATCTGTTCGAGTCTTGATATCGCTCCCAGCTCCGGCCCAAACATGCTATTCCGCGCCACGCTGTGTCTAAATAACCAATCACTCCCGTTATCCGCCCTGGTTGACTCAGGGGCCGACGAGAACCTCATCGACGCCGTCGTAGTCTCCCGTTACAACATCGCTACTGACGCCTTGCCGATACCCCGTGACGCCAGGGGGTTAAACGGGAAACTTCTCACGCAAATTACTCGCCACACCATACCCCTCCGCATTCTGCTATCCGGGAATCACAGCGAGAATATTCGGTTTCACGTTACCAATTCTCCCCACAATCCCATTGTCCTGGGCATGCCTTGGCTCAAGTTACACAACCCCGTAATCAATTGGCCTACCGGCCTAGGGACTAGCTGGAGCGCCCACTGTCACGTCGCATGTCTGCAATCGGCTCGGCTGCCACTAGAGGGCGCCGGTTCGCACCCCCCCAATGAGAACATTGATCTGTCTGCAATTCCGCCTGCCTACCATGATTTAAAAGCGTTTTTTAGCAAGCAACAGGCTCTCTCCCTGCCTCCTCATCGCCAATATGACTGTGCCATTGATTTACTCCCCGCTAGATTTACTGTGCCATTGCGCCACTCCCCGCTAGTCGCCTGTTCAACCTCTCACGCCCAGAGAGAGAATCAATGGAGAAGTACGTCCACGAATCTTTGGCCTCGGGCATAATCACCCCCTCCTCCTCTCCTGTCGGCGGAGGATTCGTTCCCTTCGCCCCTGTATCGACTACCGGGGCCTCAACAACATCACAGTAAAAATCGACCTTTAATCGACTCTGCTTTTGAGCCCCTGCAAGGTGCCACCATCTTCACAAAACTGGACCTCAGGAACGCCTATCACCTTGTCCGCATGCGGGAGGGAGACAAGTGGAAGACGGCCTTCAAGTCAAGTCAAGTCAAGAGTTTTATTTGTCATGGCATACAAGTATACAATGAAATGCGGGTGGTCTTGCCCGCAACGATGTGCAATACAGTAGTAACAACATATAATAGAATCCAATAAAACAACATTGTGCAATAAACAAGTAACATAGTAGGGCATATCGGTATTTGTACATAAGTTATTTACAGAGCATGGAGGACATGCTAGATCCTTTGGTAGTGCAATACACTGTTACTGTTACTATACTATTTTTAAAGTGACCTTTCCTTAGTGGCCATAAGTGTGGGCGTGTGCAGCATGAGTGTGTGCTTGCTCATGTTAAAGTGGCTGCTAGTGTGTGAGCGTGTACAGTGTGTGTGTCGTGTGTGTGCTCATGTGTGCTTGTGTGTGGAGAGTTCAGTGTTCAAGGTTCTGATGGCCTGGGGGAAGAAGCTGAGCCGAAGTCTCTCTGTCCTAGTAGCTGGGGTTCGCAGGCGTCTGCCTGACCTCAGCAGCTGGAACAGGCTGTTGTTGTGGTGGTGTGGGTCTTTCATTATTCTGCAGGCTCTGGATTTGCACCTCTTGTTGTATAGAACCTGCAGCGATGATAGTGCAATACCCGTGGTACGCTCGGCTGAGCGCACCACTCTCTGTAGGGCCTTCTTCTCCTGTGCCGTGCTGTTTCCATACCAGGCAGTGATGTTTCCAGTCAAGATGCTCTCTACAGCTCCGGAGTAGAAGGACTGGAGTATCTTCCCAGATACTCTGAACTTCCTTAACTGTCTCAGGTGGTAGAGGCGCTGCTTCGCCTTTTTTACGACTGAGTCTATGTGTGTTGTCCATGTCAGATCCTCTGAGATGTGGACCCCCAGGTACTTAAAGCTGCTCACCCTGTCCACGGTAGCCCCGTTTATCCTCAGTGGTGTGTGTGTCTCCTGCTGCCCTCTCCTATAATCCACGATCAGCTCCTTGGTTTTACCAATGTTCAGGAGTAGGCTGTTGTCCTGGCACAGTACCTAAACCTCCTCCCGGTAGGCCTTCTCGTCGTTGTCCGAGATCAGCCCCACCACCACCGTGTCGTCCGCAAACTTGACTATGGAGTTGGAGCTGAACTTGGCCACACAATCGTGTGTGTAAAGTGAGTACAGCAGGGGGCTCAGAACACAGCCCTGGGGGGACCCGATGCTCAGGGTGATGGTGTTGGAGGTCTGACCCCCCACCCTGACCGCCTGGGGTCTTTCACTCAGAAAGTCCAGTACCCAGGCGCTCAGAGCGGAGCTCAGACCCAGCTCGATCAGCTTGTCCACCAGTCTGGTGGGGACTATGGTGTTGAACGCTGAGCTGTAGTCAATGAACAGCAGTCTCACATAGCCCCCCTTCTGGCGGTCAAGATGAGAGAGGGTGCTGTGCAGTACTTGGGAGACCGCATTGTCAGTGGACCTGTTTGTCCTGTATGCAAATTGCATAGGGTCCATATCACTGGGGAGGGAGGCACAAATGTGATCCTTGACCAGCCTCTCGAAACATTTAATGGCCACAGAGGTGAGTGCCACCGGTAGACATCTTGAAGCAGGCAGGGACCACTGACTCCGCCAGGGATTGATTAAATATGGCGGTGAACACAGGGGCTAGCTGGTTGGCACAGGACTTAAGTATGCGTCCTGTTATACCATCTGGGCCAGCAGCTTTTCTGGTGTCCACCTGCATAAATGCTCTTCTCACACTGTGTTCCGTCAATGAGAGAGCGTCCCCGCCCCCCTGCGGTTGCCTCCCCCCCCTCCACAACAGCCGGCGCGCCAGTGACGTCACTAGCCGTTGAGCTAGCGGCGCCACTGTCTACACCAAACCGAGCGTAGAAAGACACCACTCGGCCACTTCAAGTACAACGTAATGCCCTTTGGACTGACCAACGCCCCTGCTGTCTTCCAGGACCTCGTCAATGACGTTCTCCATGACGTACTCCACCGCTCCGTTTTCGTCTATTTAGACGACATTCTGATCTTCTCCCGCTCCATGGAGGAGCATGTCTAGCACGTCCGCCGGGTCCTCCAGCGTCTTCTGGAGAACAAGCTGTTCATCAAGGCGGAGAAGTGTGAGTTCCACGTCTCCTCCATCGGCTTCCTCGGCTACATCATTGAGGGCGGCAAGATCCGGGCGGACCCCGAGAAGATCAGAGCGGTGTCCGACTGGCCCCGTCCCACCAACGTCAAGCAGCTCCAACGCTTCCTGGGGTTTGCCAACTTTTATCGGCGCTTCATCAGGGACTACAGCCTGGTCGCGGCACCCCTCACCCAACTCACCTCGCCTTCCGTGCCCTTCGTCTGGTCCGACGCAGTGGACTCCGCCTTCGCCGAGCTGCGCCGGCGCTTCACCACCGCAACCATCCTCGTCCAGCCGGACACGTCCCGCCAGTTCGTGGTGGAGGTGGACACCTTTAAAACTGAGACTTGACTGCTGACTGATCAGCTGACTTGATTAAGGGGCGTGTTTTAAGCGGCCATTTTGTTTTTGTTGTTAAGTGACCCATTAAAGGCCAGGTGTTAGACAGAACTAATTAGTGAAGGAGATTTAAAGGCTTGCTGGCATAGCGTTAGCGAAACGTCGAGAAACGAAGCGGGACAAAGAGAGGAGTTTTCCTGGAGTTCTCCGCAGAGGGATCCACCGATCCACCCAGTGCTAATTACACCATAACCCTATATTCCCCTCCCTACAACCTTCTCCCTGCCCCTCTTAACACCACAATGTGCCTCATACCTATATCCACAATCTGCTCCTCCAGAACAGATTCAACCCATCCACACCAGTTTGCTAGCAACCCGGCTAATCTCTCCTACCCTCCTACAGCCACTAATACACCTGTCACAGAACGTGGAAGCTTATGGAATTGTCAATCAGCAGTCAAGAAAGCTGACTTCATTACTGCCTACGCCCATAGTCAAAATCTGCAGCTCCTGGCTCTAACTGAGACCTGGATAACTCCCAATAACTCATCAACACCTGCAGCATTATCTACAAACTATAACTTCACTCACACACCTCGACCCTCCAGATGGGGTGGAGGCACTGGCCTCATGACATCTCCTTCATGGGCTACAAACCCATGCAGTATCTGTCTCTAATCCTTTCAATCTCACCATTGTTCTCATACACTCTATTGCCCTCCAGGTCCCCTCGATCACTTCGCAGATGAGCTGGACATGCTTCTAAGCTCCTTACCGGAAGATGGTAGCCCTCTCCTTCTATTGGGCGACTTCAACCTGCCTGACTCATCTCAGTCGGTCCCAGTGGTCTCCCTCCTACAACAATTTGACCTGACTCCCACTGCCATGCCTCCCACCCACAAAGCAGGCAACTCCTTGGATCTCATATTTTCCCGTAACTCCAGCATCATTAACACCACGGTAACTCCCCTACATGTATCTGACCATTCCTTCATATCCTTCTCACTAACTCTCATGCTTAACCGGAAGGTCTTCATCCCAACTCAAACCGTCACACTCAGACGCAACCTTCCCTCCCTATCCCCCTCCACCCTCTCCTCTGACATAATATCCGCTCTACCTTTGAGTGACACCTTCTCTGCTCTCCCCACAGAGATGGCAACCTCCACCCTCCTCTCAGCCTTTGCAACCTCCTTCGACAAGCTCTGTCCCCTCGTTGAGAAACCTGCCCGCCGTTCCCCACCCAGTCCATGGCTGACGGATGCAGTGAGAGAACAAAGACAGGTCCTGAGAGCAGCTGAGAGGAAGTATAGAAAGTCACGCCTCACTGCTGACATCGACACATATCACAACCTCCTGTTAACATTCTCCAAAACCATCACGAATGCCAAACGCTTCTTTCTTTCACCATAGGATCGAGGCCTCTGCCAAGAATCTTCGCAAACTGCATGCTACCATGTCCTCCCTCCTCACTCCCCCCACCCCCCCTCCTCCCTCATCTTTTTCTGCCGAAGACTTTGCGATCTTCTTTGAGGAAAAAGTGGAGAACATCCGCAGCTCCTTCTCCCAACCCCCACCCATTCCAAACACTGAATCGAGAACCTCATCCTTCACTCTGTCATCTTTCTCTCCCATTACAGAAGCCGAGACCCTGACACTGGTAACATCGAACCGCCCGACTACATGCCAGCTGGACCGGCTACCCTCCCCACTCCTCCAAACCATAGCACCGGACATCCTCCCATTCCTAACTGCAACCATCAACTCCTCACTCAACTCGGGGGTGGTCCCCACCTCCCTAAAACAAGCCAGAGTCACGCCCCTCATAAAAAAACCAACCCTGAACCCCACCATCATAGGCAACTATCGTCCTGTCTCTCTTCTCTCCTTCCTTTCTAAAACACTTGAACGTGCTGTATCCAACCAACTTACTGCTTATCTCTTACAGAATGACCTCCTGGACCCTAATCAGTCTGGCTTCCGGACTGGCCACTCCACAGAAACGGCCCTCATTGCGGTCACAGAGGCACTTCACTTAGCAAAAGCGAAAGGCCTCTCCTCTGTCCTGATTCTCCTAGATCTATCTGCAGCCTTCGACACAGTCAACCATCAGATCCTCCTCGCGGCCCTCGCAGGAATGGAAGTGGCTGGATCTGCGCTGACATGGCTGACATCATACCTCAATGACCGCTCCTACCAAGTGTGATGGAGAGGGACTCTGTCGGCCACCCGCCCGCTGCGGACGGGTGTCCCCCAGGACTCGGTCCTAGGACCCCTTCTCTTCTCCCTCTACACCAGTGGTCACCAACCCGTCGATCTTGATCGACTGGTCGATCTTTGAGACTGTCCCTGTAGATCTTTCCATGGAAATAATAAAAAAAAAAAAAACGTTTTTTTTTTTTTTTTTTTTTTTTGTCTTACCCTGAGAGTCCACATTACAGTTCTACCTTTGTTTTGATGTGAAAAGTGATGCTGCACTTAGCACTGACTGAGAAAGTACACATACAGTTCTACTTTTGTTTTGATGTGAAAATTATGCTGCACTTAGCACTGACTGCACTTAGCACTGACTGAGAAAGTACACATTACAGTTCTACTTTTGTTTTGATGTGAAAAGTGATGCTGCACTTAGCACTGACTGAGAAAGTACACATTACAGTTCTACTTTATAAAATGCTAATTGTAAATATGTTTGTCAATGTTAATAATATGAGAAAGTCCACATTACAGTTCTACTTTTGTTCTGATGTGAAAAGTGATGCTGCACTTAGCACTGACTGCACTTAGCACTGACTGAGAAAGTACACATTACAGTTCTACTTTATAAAATGCTAATTGTAAATATGTTTGTCAATGTTAATAATATGAGAAAGTCCACATTACAGTTCTACTTTTGTTTTGATGTGAAAAGTGATGCTGCATAAGATGACTGCACTTAGCACTGACTGAGAAAGTACATAATAGTTCTACTTTGACGTTTTAATGTTGGACCAAAGCATTGCATGTAATTAGAATACAGGCAAATAAAAGTAATTTAGTTTAAAGTACAATCTTGGCTGTCTTTTTCTCTCAACGCTTCAATAGGTAGATCTTGCCTTCACCAAAAAAAAAAAAGGTGATCTTGGGCTTAAAAAGGTTGGTGACCACTGCTCTACACTAAATCACTGGGTAACATTATCACGTCTCATGGCTTCTCATATCATTGTTATGCCGATGATACTCAACTCTTCCTCTCCTTCCCTCCCTCAGATATCCACGTCTCTGAGCGGATCTCGGCCTGTCTGTCCGACATCTCCACCTGGATGACGACCAACCACCTCAAACTGAACCTAAGCAAAACAGAATTGCTCCACCTGCCGGCCAAATCCTCCCCCCTGACCGACCTCTCCATCACTGTCGAGAATGCAGCTGTGACCGCGTCCCCGACCGCCAAGAACCTTGGTGTTATCCTCGACGACCAGTTGAACTTCTCTGCTCACATCGCAACGACAACCAGAACCTGCCGATTCCTCCTGAGCAACGTCAGAAGGATCCGCCCCTTCCTGACAAAAGAAGCCACCCAACTCCTCGTCCAATCAACAGTCATCTCCCGCCTCGACTACTGCAACGCACTGCTAGCTGGCCTCCCGGCCACTGCCACCAAGCCTCTTCAACTCATTCAGAACGCAGCGGCCCGCCTGATCTCAAACCTACCGAAGTCGGCCCATGTCACCCCACTTCTTAGGGACCTGCACTGGCTCCCCATTGCTGTACGTAACCGCTTCAAGGCCCTCGACCTAGCATACCGTGCGGCAAAGGGAACCGCTCCCGCCTACCTCCGGTCAATGGTCTCTAACTACACACCCTCAAGACCCCTACGTTCTGCATCTTCTGGCTGCCTTAGACCTACTCCTATCCAAGCTCCGGGAGGGTCATCAAAGAGAAGCCGCCTATTCTCAGTCCTTGCCCCACAATGGTGGAATGAACTACCCACCCCAGTTAGGACAGCCGAATCCCGTCCAATCTTTCGCCGTCGACTAAAGACGCACTTCTTCAACCATTATCTGAAAAAAATTAAAAAAATTATATATATATATATATATATATATATATATATATATATATATATATATATATATATATATATATATATATATATATATATATATATATTCTAACCCTAACTAACCTTACTGTCATGCACTTGCCCTAATAAACTAACCTACACTGTAACACGCAACACTTTGATGAATATTGTTGCTCAGCTGATAGAGTTGTATCCTTCCTGATGACCTGTCATACAGAACTTGTAAGTCACTTTGGATAAAAGCGTCAGCTAAATGACTAAATGTAAATGTAAATGTCCCCTTCCTGGTTTGGACGGACCACAAGAACCTCGCCTACGTCTCAACGGCCAAGCGCCTGAACTCCAGCCAGGCTCGCTGGGCGCTGTTCTTCGCCAGGTTTAATTTCACCCTGACCTACAGGCCTGGTTCCAAGAACACCAAGCCAGACTCCCTCTCCCGGCAGTTTGTCCCCGAGGAAAGTCCCACACACCCCGACACCATCCTCTCCACATCCTGTCTGGTGGCCACCGCCACCTGGGAGATCCAGTCCATCGTCAGGGAGGCACAGCGTGCCCAGCCGGACACAGGTAACGGTCCACCTAACCGGCTTTTTGTCCCTGACCGTGTCCGCTCCCAGGTGCTCGAGTGGATTCACGCTTCCCGGTTCGCGTGCCACCCGGGGATCGACCGGACACTATCCCTGCTGAAGAGGCACTTCTGGTGGGTCACCATGAGAGAGGACACCCGCGCTTTCGTCCTGGCGTGCACCATCTGTGCTCGTGCGAAGGCCTCCCATCGACCGCCCGCCGGGCTCCTTCATCCGCTCCCTATCCCCGGTCGGCCCTGGTCGCACGTCGCCCTGGACTTCGTCACCGGCCTTCCCCTCTCACACGGTAACACAGCCATCCTCACCATTGTTGACCGTTTCTCAAAGGCTGTGCACTTTGTTGCTCTCCCCAAACTGCCCTCTGCTGCAGAAACCGCTGACCTGATGGTGCTCCACGTCTTCCGACTCCATGGGATCCCGGCAGACATCGTCTCCGACAGGGGCCCTCAATTCATATCCCAGGTCTGGAGGGCTTTCTGTCGGACTCTGGGCGCCACGGTCAGTCTCTCCTCCGGGTTCCACCCACAGACCAACGGCCAGTCGGAGCGGGCCAACCAGGACCTGGGATCCGCACTCCGCTGCGTGACAGCCCGGGACCCCTCCGGCTGGAGCACCTTCCTGCCGTGGGTCGAATACGCCCACAATTCCCTGTCTTCGGCGGCCACAGGTCAGTCCCCCTTCGAGTCATCTTTGGGCTACGAACCCCCGCTGTTCCCTGCCCAGGAAGAGGAGATTGCCGTGCCGTCGGTGCAAGACCACCTCCGCCGCTGCAGGACGATCTGGGAGGAGACGAGGGCTGCGCTGCTCTGCACTACGGACCAGAACCGGCGATTCGCCGAACGCCACCGGACCCCGGCTCCCGACTATGTACCAGCTCAGATGGTATGGCTCTCATCTCGGGGCCTGCCACTCAAATCCGTCTCACGGAAACTAACCCCCCGTTTCGTGGGGCCCTACAAGATCCTGTCCCTCATAAATCCCTCTGTTGTCAAGCTCCAGCTCCCCCCCCATATGCGCATTCACCCTTCCTTCCATGTCTCCCAGCTCAAACCGGTGGTCTCCAGTCCCCTGTCTCCCCCTGCTCCAGAGCCCCCTCCTCCGCTGGTGATAGACGACCACCCGGCCTACGTGGTCCGGGAGTTGCTGGACGTGCGCGGCCGCGGCTTCCAGTACCTGGTTGACTGGGAGGGCTACGGCCCGGAGGAGCGGAGCTGGATCTCCCAGCCAATGATCCTGGACCCGGGTCTCATCCGGGACTTTCATCGGGTTCACCCTGACAAGCCTGGGCCGCCGGGAGGCGCCCGTAGAGGGGGGGGGTCCTGTCATAATCACAGCACGGGCATACTTCACTCCCCCTCCTTTCCCCCTCACGTTCTCCACACGCTCCTCTTCATCCCTCTCTCCATCCACTACACACTCCTCCTCATCCTCTCCTTCTCCATCCACCCCTCCATTTACCCTTATACGACCAGCATCACTTAACTTCACGCCACTTAGCCCGGCTGCATCCCCCTAATTCACACGCGGTCAGGCACCTCACTCTTCACTGCTGCACCCTATCCTCCCCTGATGAGGTGCCTACTTCTACTCCTCGACACTGACCAGAAGTCATTGTGGTATTAAATACCACTACCCAGGTACGACGTCTCTACCTAAAGCGCTGCTGGAATCTACCCTTTGTATTGCCTTGCTCTAACATGTTCTCTCCTGTGCCCCAAGGACCGCCGTCCCTGCCTGGACGTTTTCCTGTCCCCGAAGAGGAAAGCTTGCTCTCCTGCTCCAGCCCAGCAGCCCCCAAGACAAGAACTAGGACCACTTGCTCGCTGGCTGCCGCCACGGCAGCCACAAGACAGAACATAACCCTGTTCTATTCCCCCCAATTCCTGTGTTGCTCATTTCATTAAAACCCTTGAAAACGCTCCTATCTCCTCTACTGTGTATTCAGCAATTGGGCTGTGTTCCAGACCACAATCTCACAGAACCTGGGAGGACTAACCCCTTGGATCAAATCTGAGGTCACTAGTCTCTGGGTTATCATAGATTCAGAACTGAACTTCAATTATCATATTAACAAAGTGACGAAAACATCGTTCTTCCATCTCAGAAATATAGCAAAAGTACGACCATTTATTAATCAAAACGATGCTGAGAAGCTAATTCATGCATTCATATCTAGCCGGTTAGACTACTGTAATGCACTTTTCACAGGTCTCCCTAAGAAAACCACAGAGAGGCTTCAGCTAATCCAAAACTCTGCAGCTCGACTGCTAACTAGAACCAAAAGGAGAGAGCACATTAGTCCAGTCTTAGCTGCTTTACACTGGCTTCCTGTAACATTTAGAATTGACTTTAAGGTCCTTCTCCTTACATACAAAGCTCTAAATGGACAGGGACCTAGCTACATCGCCAACACTAATAAATTACAGGCCAGCAAGAACACTGTGATCATCAGCTACTGGACTACTAGAGACTCCCAGAAACAGTCAAAAGAGGATCAGTAATGCAGCCTTTATCAACTATGCCCCAAAACTGTGGAACAAACTACCCCAAAACATCAGGGAAGCCAACTCGCTAGACATCTTCAAAAGACAGCTTAAAAAATCTCTTTGCTCAGGCATTTCAATGAAACATCAGGGATATCCTGATAAATTGTACCTTACCTGCACTATTCTTACCCTACCTACTTTCATACACTTCCAATCAAATTCATATGTCGGTTTTATGCAAATTATATCTCACTACCTCCTATGCACTCATTTAAGAGCACTGCTCTGTTGTAATTCAAAACTGAACTTTGTAAAGAAACTCAAAGTTAAGAGTGATGCTCTGTTGTTGTGAGCGATGCACTGCTCTGTTGTTCTAAAAGGTAATTTAGAACTGTACTTTGTAAAGAAACTCAAAGTGTTAAGAGCGATGGACTGCTCTGTTGTATGTTAGAGCGACGGACTGCTCTGTTGTATGTTAGAGTGACAGACTGCTCTGTTGTATGTTAGAGCGACGGACTGCTCTGTTGTATATTAGAGCGACGGACTGCTCTGTTGTATGTTAGAGCGATGCTCTGTTGTATGTTAGAACTTTGTAAAGAAACTCAAAGTACTAAGAGCGATACACTGCTCTGTTGTTATATTCTTTTTATTCAACAATCTTATCACACTTTTTTACTGTCCGTTCTATTTTATTATTTTTAGCCTATTTTAAACTGAATCAACCCGTACTTTTTTACTCTATCTAATCTATTCTATTTTATTATTTGTATTACTGAAGAACTGATTTGCCTTACCTTGCTACTACCTCTCTATCTCTTTGTATTTACATTTTTATATTTGTTTATGCTCGCTTATGCCTGTATTTTTTACTGTTGTCAAGCACTTTGAACTGCAACCTCTGTATGAAAAGTGCTATACAAATAAAGTTATTATTATATGGGATCTGGACACACACACACACACACACACACACACACACACACACACACACACACACACACACACACACACACACACACACACACACACACACACACACACACACACACACACACACACACACACACACACACACACACACACACAGATACTTTCAGATAACTCTAAGGTATTCCAACATTACAAACATTTAGTGGTAACGTTATTCCAGTCCATATAATCCTTGTTTGTTTTCCTAGTTCACACGCATACACACAGACACATCTTGAGAATCCAACTGCATCGCAAGATAAACACAGACTTCAGTTTGAGCTAGATTTCTGTTTCAGTGGCAAAAACAATCACTTCTAGTGGACGTACGTTACTTGGTATAAAAATAAGAGGGAATTATTGCCACAGGATATTATGACTGGAGAGATTTACCTATGTCACCTATGTCTGACGGAAAACCTGACACACACACACAGAACAGAGGAAAACACAACAGTAAGCAAACTTTGCAGAAAGAATTTGCTCAATGTCCATGTGCAATTTCAGATTGATCGGCCAACCCATTGAGGAGAAGAATGGAAGCAGAGTTTGCTTTGTGGAAGTGGCAATACGAATCTGGATGAAGTCATTGTTTTATCCATCTGGTTCTGATGTGTGTGCCGTGAAGCACAGGTTTCCCCTGTCACTCAGTGGTGTTGTGACTGGGAATGCCTGTTCAACGTGAGGGGTAACGATCAGAACCGATCCTCCTTGCTATATTCCCTTATCTGGATACAAGCATTGCTTTATCCATCTGATTCAGATGATGCTGTCTGCCATGTTGAGCATATGGGTAGTATAAGTGTGTGCCATGACGCAAGGGTTTCCGCAATCACTCATACATTAGTTCTGGTTCTGGAACCGGTTCCGTTCGGGATTCTTCAAGCCATGGTGCTATCTAGCGAACTGGCCCTATTTTGAGCCGAACCACTATAATCAAGGATGCGTCGTCAACAGAGGGCATTGCTCAATGTATTTGCTGAGAACATAAGGAACATATTATTTGTTTATGATCAATTATTATTTCATTCTAGGTGGCTTTCTTATGGGGCCATGTCTTTTATTTAAATATTAACATCATGGCTAGATGTTATGCACTGAAATAACAAACTACCCGGATTGCATTGGGCTGCATATAATGCGCTGGCACTATATGCCTTAAATGTATTAATGCTCACATATGCCTCAAGGTGGGCTATTCCCACACATCAAGGTTTAATCCATCTCTATCATATACAAAACTAAATCTGTAATGAGCTGGTGTCAACACCAGTCCTGTCGCAGCCACAACTCTGTGCAGACTTGCCAAACATACTTATAAACAGCTATACAATTTGGGTAAATGGAATTTGCCTATGCAAATTTGCAATGCCAGATTTATTTGCCAACCCGTTGAGGAGAATCTTAATTTTTTTCTCATTTTCTAGTGTAGTGTAGTGGCCCCTCACCAGCAGGACAAGTAAGATCTTTAAGCAGTGTTGTAGTACTCAAGTTATAATTCACAGCGATCTAGCCCAGGTGGTTGGACTACGTTACCCATAAACCCTCGTGGGATGATGATGGGCAATACGAGCAACTGTTTTGTGTCTTTTGGTTGTGCTGTAAAGAGTGAATGCAGAGTGCGTAATAAATACAAGCTACTACTTGCTTTTGTAATCGCATAACGTATCACCGTTCATTTTGTTCTCTGTGGCTCCTACAGTAGGGTTGAATTGAGAAATTGTTTGTTTATTTTTTAAGTTTAAGTTTGTTTATTTATTTTTTACCCAGGGAAAAAAATGAACATCTTAAGTTTCCAGATCAATGTAAATGTGCCAGATTTGAGCTAATTAGCTAGTTTCCATCTGTAGTCCCTGCCTACCATGCATGTCTTTGTGGTGTGGGAGGAAACTGGAGTACCCAGAGGAAACCCACGCGAACACAGGGAGAACATGTAAACTCCACACAGAAAGGCCCCCTGCTGGGGTTCGAACCCACGACCTTCTTGCTGTGAGGCAGCAGTGCTAACCACTGTGCCACCGAGCCGCCAGCACTGCACTGAGCAAGACAACTCCAGCATGATTGAATGCACTGTTGAAACAGGAAAACCCTCACATAGGTAGCCATGTATCTTCTCGTCTCTGACTGACGTGCATGCACTAATGCCGTGTGTAGCCTATATTGCAGAGCATGAAAATAACTGTGAGCTAAGGCAGGGCCGCGGGAAGTCCGCGGGAAGTGGGGGTGCTGAGATATTGATAGTTTTTGATTACATTTTTATTTTATTTTATATAATTTTTAATTTTTTTATAAATGATATATATTATATAATTAATTATACTTGTAGTTGTATTGTCTGCGAGACATCGCCACCACGCAACAAGTCAAAATGCTCGCTATCTGCAAACAGCTCCACTGTCTGTGTGTATACTCTGCTTTGGTCAAATCACATTTAGCGTGGGGCCTGAGAGTGCTGAGGCTGACGTTCTGCAGATGGATACTATTGAGTCAGAGCGTTCAACAGGGTCTGAAACGTGTTATGAGGGGGTGCTGAGATAAGTGATATAATAATAACGTCATAGGTTTACCACTCTGGTAAACCAACACTCTCGTTCACTAGAGACCGCGCTCTCACGCTCAGCTCTGCGGAGCGTGCGAGACAAACATGTAACATCACAGCCCAGCTTACCCCAACTGTTGCGCCCTCCCTCTGCAATTTGTTCCCCGCATACATGATCGCCGACATGCAAAAGGTCTTCGATCACCCTCCCGGGGGCTCGGATAGTTCTGCTGGCTTGTTCACGCCAGGGAAACCGCAGATATATATTCCTTTACTGCGAATTCAGCGTCCCAAAACTATTCCAGGCTGAGTCTATTTTTTTTACCAACGGATTTCCAGTTCCGCGGTGACGCTTCCAGGCCGCGTCTATTCGAATCCCAACCGGTTCATGCGTCGGTTACACGCTGCTTTAATAACATTGCATTATCGAGACAGCGCCCCTATGAGGATCTGGCAATGAATTCCAAGAGTAGGGTAAATCTGCAGTGCCGCTCCGCTCTGTGACATTGAGTAGCCTCGGTTACAATGGAATAAAAGCGAAAACAACCTTGCAGTTGCAGTTACACTCCCCGCCAGCAGGGGGTGCTGCAGCCGCCGCACCCCTAGTTGCCGCGTCCTTGGGCTAAGGACAATGATATTCAATGAAATGGGTTAATCGGAGCAAAAGGTCTGCTATTAATTGGCTGTATGCCTGCATGTTACACCACCACACAGACACACACTGCCACTTTACTTTACTAACTCACTGCCACTTTATTGGCATTATTTTATTTTAATAATTTATATTTACTATGTACCACTGCTGCTAGAAGATTTGCAGTAAGTTCTCTTTTACCTCTATATTTATTTCACTCATTCATTACATTTTTAGCTACTGTTTATATTGTAGTCCTGTATATTGTGTCTGTATATTGTGTCCTATATGTTACTTTATGTTTATAGTGTCCTATATGTTACTTTATGTTTATATTAGATCTTTTTATATACACCGTGGTAAGGGTGGGACGTAATTAAATGTTTCTGTATGTCTTGCACATTATGGGAAATGACAATAAAGTTGACTTTGACTTGACTTTGATGGTAATAGTATTTTGTTTGTTTATGACACTAATGACAGGGTATGGTTGGCTAGGTGTATTGACACTAATTATCTATCACAGGAGTATCAGCTAATCTGCTTTATATATATAAAATCAGCTTTCAGTCCTATGGATGCCATTTGAACACATGCCGTAAGGTTAAATGCTGTCGGTGTTTTTAGAGGGAGAGGCAGGAGCGACTCAGTCGAGGCAGGAGTAGGGGAGAGTTCATTGGCGCAGGTGCAGCTCATCTGTGTTTCACAGTGAGACTGGAGAGACACGATGACCCAGTGGCGGCTGTTTGTTAAGTATGTTTGTGTTTCCAATGCACAATATAACGTTAATATATCAAATATAAATCATTGTTTTGTGATTCACAGGAAGTCAGTGTCTGATAGAGAGTAACTACTAACTACCTCTGAGGCTGGGCGGAGACGCGTGAGAGAGCGTCAGTCAGTGCCAATCAGAGAGCGTCTCCGAGAAATACGGCTAGGTTTCGCAATCACGCGGCGGAGACGTATCGCGCACACAGTGGGCGTGCACTGTATCATTGCTGTATCCTCGCAGCCAATGAAATAGGTCAAGCAAATACATTTCGCCTATCAGTGCGTAACGCACTGTGTGTTGAAATATGATATAATATGATGGAAGGGGGGCGCGTTTTCTAGCGATCCAAGCAAGCAGGGTCCTTCCTGCTGTGTTGTCATGCCCCCAGTCCGGACAGTTTGCCAGCGTACTAGACTAGTAGTAGGCGCTACCATGGAGCATGGAGGCAGGACATTTCGAATGCAGGTAAATCCCTCAAAACAATACGTTTTGAGAGATGAACACTGGAGTGAAAGAGTTTTGACCTCATCAGCCTGATATCTCCTCAGTTCAGAAACAATTAACAGACAGGAGAAGAAGGATATACTCTGTCGTTTTCTAGCTGGTTGTACTTGTGGTGGCTATTGGCTAACAAGAAGATATATGGCTAGCTGGATGCAGTCTGGACAGTGGACATGGACATCAACAGTCTGGACAGTGGACATTATACACTTTAGCAAGCCCTGCTGCCTGCTGGACCTGATGCTCGAGGCTCATTTCAACTAAACAACAAGTGAGTCGTCGCGATCTCTCTCTCTCCCTCTCTCTCTCTCTCTCTCTCTCTCTCTCTCTCTCTCTCTCTCTCTCTCTCTCTCTCTCTCTCTCTCTCTCTCTCTCTCTCTCTCTCTCTCTCTCTCTCTCTCTCTCTCTCTCTCTCACTGCCTCTCAAGTCTGCTGTTGTTGTGTGTTGAAAACAGGAGACTTGGTTTAGCCTAGGGATGGTTCGGTTGTATGCAAATACCTGTTCAAACATGGGCATGCATACATGTGATACTGTATCGTCTACTGTCTTGTTTGTTGAAGCGAAGCACTGCTCTGTTGTTATGTTGTGAGCGACGCACTACTCTGTTGTTCTATAAGGTAGTTTAGAACTGTACTTTGTAAAGAAACAAAGCGATGCACTGCTCTGTTGTATTATTACAGGCAAGTCGAGAAACTGTTAGTGAGTGGATACAGTGTTTAGGAACAGGGAACCCGAGAAACTGTTTGTGTGTGTATACTCGCCAAAAGTGACCATTAAAAAAAAGCATTTGACAAAAAAATCTAGGAGGGGGGGGGGGGTTGCCCCCTCCCCCTACCCCCTGCGCCCACCCAAAAGTAGGTCAGACCGGCCGCCACTGCGATGACCTGCACGCAGAGTGTGACCACATGGCTCACTGGCATTGAACAGCCAGCCGGACATTTTCGTTAGAATTGTGTAGGCTTATGTTGCTGTTAGTTCACCAGGGCCCGTTCCCCGTACATGGTTCAACTACGTAAGTCGATCAACTCATCATTATGTGATAACGGATCTTGGCAATCTCGAAGAACTCTCTCCCTCTGAAATGCTAATCTGATTAAGATTGTTCCTTCGTCAATGGGATCTCTGAGGAAGGGATCTGCCATTTCTTGCGAGGGAGTGGCCAGCTTATCCAGCTAACTTAAGTAAAGAATTTTAGATCTGTTGCCATAGTGATTTAGCCAAACTTGCTTTGTGGAACCGAAAAGCCTGACTTATGTCAAGTTATTCTGAAAATGATCTGGCTAACTCAGTTAGGCACGTACGAGGAACAGGGCCACACTGCAATTGTCAACGTTTGTGTGTGTGTGTGTGTGTGTGTCTGTCTGTGTGTGTGTGTGTGTGTGTGTGTGTGTGTGTGTGTGTGTGTGTGTGTGTGTGTGTGTGTGTGTGTGTGTGTGTGTGTGTGTGTGTGTGTGTGTGTGTGTGTGTGTGTGTGTGTGTGTGTGTGTGTGTGTGTGTGTGTGTGTGTGTGTGTGTGTGTGTGTTTCAGGGAAAATAAAGCAACAGACAAGTGTTATTCAAGCTGTCTCCTACGTTCAGACTGCAGGCAAAAGTGGCCCAAATCTTTTGTTTTGCTCATATGTGACTCAGATCAGTTTTTTCATGACAGATGAAGACATTCCATACCCTTTCTTTGAGTTCTGTTAACTTATTCACATGGATTTAAAGTTTAACCGTAAGTCACAGTAACTGAACATATTTGAGTTGTCTTAACTGAAAGCCTTAAGTCACAGTAACTGAACATATTTGAGTTGCCTCCACTTCAGAACCTTAAGTCACAGTAACTGACCATATTTGAGTTGCCTTAACTGAGAATTGTAAGTCTTAGCCAACTGAAAACATTTGAGTTTATCAACTTAAATTTTTTTTTTTTTATTATGGTAACTTATTGGGTTTTACAGTGTCCTGTCAACAAAATAAAACACTGTTTTCTTTTGGAGGGCACTGTAGCTTACTAACATGGCTCCCTAGCTAGGGGTCAAGTTGATTTAGATATGTGGCTAGCATTACTAATTTAATTTAATTGAGCAATAACCTATGAGAGGTAGTGCTATACTGTGGTTATTGAAATGACTGTACTGTACGAGAGTGCAGCTTGAATATTGCTTCTGTAGCACTAGAAAATGTTCACTGATCAATGATTTTATTCAATGGTTTTATTTTAAATTTTTTAGGTATAGGACAAACAATCAGCTGGAAGACATGTTTCATAAAGAAGAAGAGGATTATTTTTTAATTACCTTTTTTGCCCCAGTTGATTTGATTTTATTAGATTTTATTCACAACTTCCCTATAGGGTACTGGAGTTAAGGCCTAAAACGACTCTGATTTGTTCTGTGCTGTTTGAATTGTATTGTGTGAGTAGTTATTTGTATTATATATTTATTTGAATAAAAATGTTATTATTAATTATAATATTGTGTGTCTGATTAACATACTTAGTTTTCATAATTTAAGGGGCATATTCAGTAGTTTTACCCCTTAAAAAACACCTAAATTGTGCATACATCCACGTTCAGGGGTGTGTTCTATCATTTAAGGGGCATATTCAGTAGTTTTACCCCTTACAAAACACTTAATTTAAATTGTGCATAAGTAAGGTGTTTTTTAAGGGGTATTCAGGGGTCAATTCAGTAGTTTTGCCCCTTAAAAAGCCCTTATTCTGTGCACCTTTCCCATTAAAAAACCCTTAATAAAATAAGGTATTTTTTAAGGGGTAAAACTACTGAATATACCCTTACTTATTAATATTAAGGGGTGAAGTAAGGACGAATTAAGGCTAACTGGACACCTTAAAATGTACTTACTTTAATAATAATATAAATAATAAGTAAGGGGCATATTCAGCAGTTTTACCCCTTGAAAACACTTAAATTGAGCATAAGTAAGGTGTTTTTTAAGGGGTATTCAGGGGCAAATTCAGTAGTTTTACCCCTTAAAAATCCCTTATTCTGTGCACCTTTTCCATTAAAAACCCCTTAATAAAATAAGGGTAAATAATGGGTTTTTAAAGGTTTGTGTGTGTGTGTGTATGTGTGTGTGTGTGTGTGTGTGCGCGTGTGTGTGTGTGTGTGTGTGTGTGTGTGTGTGTGTGTGTGTGTGTGTGTGTGTGTGTGTGTGTGTGTGTGTGTGTGTGTGTGTGTGTGTGTGTGTGTGTGTGTGTGTGTGTGTTTCAGGGAAAATAAAGCAACAGACAAGTGTTATTCAAGCTGTCTCCTACGTTCAGACTGCAGGCAAAAGTGGCCCAAATCTTTTGTTTTGCTCATATGTGACTCAGATCAGTTTTTTCATGACAGATGAAAAAATTCTTCTTCATTCATTCATGAAAAGATTTGGGCCACTTTCCGAAGTGGTCATGCATCAGATACAGGTCTGATTGTTTGCAATGCGACCTCAGTCTGAACAATCATATCGGAATTCATGCAACTTTTACATCACTCTAGATTGACAGTACAGTCATATATTACATAGTCATTTAGGTGACACTTTTATCCAAAGCGACTTGCAAATTCTGTACAACAGGTCAGCAGGGGTAAGCTAAATGTTTCAGTTATTGATTGAAGAAGTGTGTTTTTAGTTGACGGTGCAAAATAGGGTGGGTTTCAGCTGTCCTGACTGTGGTGGGAAGTTCATTCATGTGTACCGTTTCCCTCGCTGCACAGTATGCCAGGTCAAGGACCTTGAAGCGGATTTGTGCGGCAATGGGAAGCCAGTGCAGCTCTTTAACCTCTTAAGCCCTAGACATATTTTCAGAAAATCCTTCTACAAGGTCCACTTCTACATGATCCATTTGCATGTCCTTGGTATCTAGGGACATCTATGGACCTCAGGGAATGTATTCCCAGTGTCAGAAACATTGCGTATGTCACTATGCTTAAGTAAATTGTAATGAACCAAAGGAGAATATAAATGATTATTATTATTATAATTGTTTTCCATGTTTGATGGTGAATAACTCCATGCTAACATTGACCAAAAGTGAAACATTTCTAAGCAATTTAAGCAAATGAACAAAGTGCAGATGATTTACAGGATTTTTTGTAGATACAGCACTGAATTTTGCCATCTGGACACATGCTATATGAAACATGAATATAGAATATCAGGCCTATGAATGATCTTATTATGGCCAAGTCATACATCCAATGGCAGAGTTAAATCTGGATTTAGTACCACCAAGCGCCCGGTACACGGCGGTACAGGGCAGCAAAGACCGTGAATGACATTGTTTTTTTTCTTAGACATTCACAGACATTTTATTATGTTATGTTTATGGCAATAACATAATTAGTTCGACCCGTGAGATATGAACACGACATTCATGTCAATATTTGTAAGAGAAAAATGGTTGGGCTTCATTTGTCTCCGGCTGGTGTGAGCTGGGTAGTGTAGTTTTATGAAATGTAGACGTCCATCAAAAGCCATGTCTCCGCTTTCTTAGGACTACAACGATTTCATGGCGGCTTCCTGTCCTCGCGTCTCAATCGTCCGTTTTCCTGTGCAATGCACAGAGATTTTTATAAGCTCGTATTTCTCTAATAACACTTGGTGAATGGTAAACAAATGTAGTGCTGAAAATATACACTTTGACTGCTGTTTTGATAGGGTTAGGGTCTTTACTCTTGGCTACATTTGAAAAAGAAACACAACATCACTTAATTCGGACTGTATTGATCTATTTGTGTAAATGTCAGCGTGGGCTGACTTTGGTATGTTGGAGATGAGGCAGGCCGCTGCGTTCAGTATGAGTTGAAGCACGGTACACCAGCTAGTAGTGCATTGCAATAGTCGACGCAAGACATGAGAAGTTCAGCTGGTCGTCAAGGACTACACCTATGGTGTAGAGAGCAAATTGGAGGGGTCCAAGAACAGATCCCTGGGGGACACCCGTCTATAGGGGGAGCGGGCCCAACAAGGTGCCTCTCCATGATACTTACCATGATTCCTGTGAGGGATGTGAGGAGGATATGATGGTTGATTGTGTCGAAGGCTGGTGACAGTTCCAGGAGAATCAGGACAGAGGAGAGGCCTTTTGCTCTTGCTAAGTGAAGAGCCTCTGTGACTGCTATGAGGGACATTTCTGTTGTGACCAGTGACCAGTCATGAAGCCTGACTGTTTTCGGTCCAGGAGGTCGTTCTGAAATAGATAATCAGTGGGCTGGTTGACTACAGCGCATTCAAGTAATTTAGAGAGGAAAGAGAGACACCTCCTCCTCGCCCCCATTATCATCTGCTCGCAAATTAGTTGGCCTCCACTGCACATAAACTGTGACTTCAGTGTCCTCCATGTTTACGCCTGATAGTTTTAATTCATTGATCTGTTGTCAATATCTTATATATCTTCAGACTGTACACTGACGTCAGATGTCTCTGTGTAGACACAGGCCCCATGAAACAGTCTCTGTGTAAACACAGGGCTCCGTGAAACAGTACTAGGGCACAGGTGCACGATCCGTATCAGAAGCATGCAAAAACCCACACACACACCAGCACACACACTTTAACACACACACAAGCACACATCACACAGACATCAATGCATACACATAGAAAGAGATACACACACCCCCCCCTTTTTTTTGTTCGAGAGTGTCAGCTAGACATGCAAACTCATGTCTCTCACTTTAGCACACACACACACCGACACACACACTCACACACACACACCAACACACATGCACACACACAAATTATATGCCGTCATCTGATAAGGAGAGCGGAGGAATACAGCCCCTCCTTTTCCCCATCTAAGCAAACACCAGCACACACACACACACACAAGGACACACCACACAGACATTCATGGATACACACAGAGAGACATACACACACCATTCTGACGAGAAATGTATAAATGATGTGACGATGTATTGACGAGACCACCACTTGGCACTGGCTCGCTCTGTGTGCGGAGGTGCGTGGTCCGGATTGTGATCTACTTGTGCTGTGACGGTTCAGTAAAACTCTGCAGATTGCCATCTGACTCTGTCTCGTCTCTCTGTTCACCTCGCCGACATTCAATAAAAGAACTATGAGGGAATTCCTTTCAAATGGGGGCTCGTCCGGGATTGGTGATCGGAAAGAGGTGAGCAGAGACCGAGTAGATTATCTGCGGAGTTGGCACAGGATGAGTAGATCATAATCTGTATTTTTTTATTTTTTTGTTTGTCTTCTTGTCCGTTTCGTGCATTTCTCCTGGGACGGACTGACGAGTTGAATGGCTGTGTGCGGCAGATCGGATGACGGACCCCGGGGCTGTTTCTTCAATGACGAAAGGTGAGCAGAATACCAAGTTTCTGCAATTGGAAATTCCAAATTTAGAATAGGTTTGTCATTTGAATGAAATATGCCTGCGTTTGCGAGATCTGTGGCCACACACTGTACATAGGACTTCATGCAGTTTTTTTATTTTATTTTATCGAGTGGAGGTCTGATATATGGTGAAAGGGATGGTTAGAGTCCTCTGTGGTTAAAGGCCTCCGTGGTTAAATAAATAGGGTTTACAGTGTGGGTTTGAGTCCCTGTGGTAGAGGTATCACTAAAGTTACAGTGGGTTTACAGTGTGGGTTTGAGTCCCTGTGGTAGAGGTATCACTAAAGTTACAGTGTGGGTTTGAGTCCCTGTGATCTAGTATCACTAAAGTTTGCCGTGGTTAAAGGCATATTGGGTTGCCGTGGTTAAAGGCCTATATAGCACCTTTCCAACGTGGCCCCCGTCGTCACGGTCACTATTAGTTAGAAGGAAAGTGGTACGAAAAAGTTCTGATATGTGTGTTGAATTAATAATGTGTAACACATGTATGAAGTTCCATATGATGAGTGAAGCCATGTCTCCAGTCGAGTCAAGTGGATATATGAATATTCATCACGGAACACAAACCCAGTGCGTTATGTTGTTGATAAGGAGGCCACTATCATTATATTAAAATGAATAAGTGGTAGGGAGGCCAAAATATTATTATTAAAATAAATATCGTCCATATTGCATTAGTGTGCTGCTCTGTGGTAGAGGGATGCGGCCGCGGCGCGAGGGAACAGGTCTCTCTCCACATTGCAGTTTCAAACTATGCATTGACAACCTAGTTGATTAAATATAGGTGGGTATATATGCTCCGGGTCTGAGAAGGAGCGGGTGTTATATTATATTATATTATATGTATTATGTGGTGCTATATATGCAGTTGTGGTTAGTTTATAACCGCTCTGAACACCGCCGTGCGCTCTGCGGTGGGACCGGCGCTTCGCTTTCGCTCGCGCGGCTTGAGGGGTGGAAGCGCTTCAGAGACGTGCATGTTCACAGAAATACACTCGATATCTGCGTTGTTACCACAAATATGGATATTGGTAGAGGCGAGCATGTTCACGGAAATACGGTATAGTGCTGTTAAGGGGATGCGGACCAGTGATGGAGCTTTCGTCATCAGGGTCCCCGTTTTCATTTCCACATAATCATCACCATTATTATCATTATTATTTCGTTGGTGCCGCTTGCTGTAAACGGTGCGGGACCACACGTAATATCACATGGGTCTGCACTCTGCATTGCTAAAGACACTTCACATTGATACAACATTTTCTTGGAGCGACGCGCGCTCGGCCGAATTCTACTCCCTCCTCGAGAACTACAACAACACGGCTGCTAAACCCCCACTCTCTCTCTGTCTCTCTCTGTCTCTCTCTCTCACTCTCTCGTTCTCTCTCTCTTCTCCCGCTCTCACAGGACCCATTCAGAGTGTTCTCCCCCACTCGCACGCTCTCTCCCTCCCTCTCCCTCTCTCTCTCTCTCGCTCCCTTTCTCTCTCTCTCTCTCGTTCTCTCTCTCTCTCTCCTTCTCTTTCTCACTCTCTCTCTCGTTCCTTCTCTCTCTCCCCGCTCTCTCTCTCTCTTTCGCTCGCGCGCCCCGGACTGACACTTTTCCTCACACGCTCTCTCTCTGACTCTCCCATTTTCTCTCACTGGCTCGCGCCCTCTCTCTCCCCTTCTCCCCTGCTCGCTCTTTTTCTCTCTCTCTCTCTCTCTCTTTCAAGGTAAAAGTGGCTATGTTTCCGATGGCTCCTGATAGCAGTGCCGAGGGGACTACTCGACGCGTACACCCGATAGCCCCACTGGGGGCTATGGGCCTTACGTCTAGGTCAGGCATTATAGCTCAGCTACAATCAATGGGCGCAGGGAGATTTGTGTCGATGTCAATCCGTGACGTAGCATTTTTTTGAAGAAGGTATGTTGCGAAATAGGGCAGGAGAAGGAAGGGTGATTACGTTTATACTTCATAACCAAAGACATTTTTGAAAATATAAGTATATTGTTTTAGGTATTGCCTGGTGCAAAGACAATAGAGGAAGGACAAATATATAGTTCAGAGGGTTATTTAAAGGGGTTGTTATTATCCCACATTTAATTAACTTTCAAACACTGGGTAATATAATTAAGAGGATTATATAGTAGATTTTTAGTGTGCAGACAGTTTTCAGATGTTAAAAGTTGTTAGTGAACCTGCTAAACAACTTCTGCTGTTGAAGCACGTTCTAATATTGGGGTGTACCAGGTAGTAACAAGGCCCCCGTACACACACTCACTCACTCACTCACTCACTCACTCACTCACTCACTCACTCACTCACTCACTCACTCACTCACTCACTCACTCACTCACTCACTCACTCACTCACTCACTCACTCACTCACTCACTCACTCACTCACTCACTCACTCACACACACACACGCACACGCACGCACACACACACACACACACACACACACACACACACACACACACACACATATATACATGCACATACACACACATAACCACGCACATATACATAAAACACACATACATACATATACATACAAACACAGTCAATCAACCACACGGGAGGGCTTTGAAAGCAGACCAATTTGATCAATCTTAGAAAATGTCTGGGCGCTTTAACTCCTAAATCAGGGAAGACTGGTTAAATATATATGTTTGTTTTTCTCTCTCTGGTTTGATCAGACTGATTGTATTCAAACTTCCGCTCTTCTTGTTTTATGCTTTGTATTGTATTTAAAATACCCGCAGGGGGAGTTTTATTTCTAAAGATTTCTAGTTTTATTTCCTCTCAATTCGTTGTTTCTATGGCTTGACGAGCTATCATTCTACGTACCGATCCAGACTGAAAAACCTATCAATTCTGTAAAGCCAGTCGATCCTCAACTCTTTGCGCGCTTTCCCCACGTGGACCGTCTGGTCGGTCACGACTCTAAAAAATCATAATCTCCATCATCACTTTAATCATGATGTAATTAGACGATACCAAAATACATAACAAAGTTGTTTTGTTACAGAGACTACATACACTGCAAGGGGAAGAGAATCCTCAACGTTCTCATGGTGTAACTAATAACAACTCTGACCAGGAAATATAATACAATTATATAAATAATACTGTCACGGTGTCCAATGAGCAGACTAGTATGAATGGAATCCAAGTGTGTTTCAAGTTGTTCGCATATTATTGTCTAATTACACTGTAAATACAGAAATGGAGGGGATGCTGGGTACCAGATGATGGTGAATGGAGGGGATGCTGGGTGTGTAGGTGATGGAGAGGGGGGATGTATGGTATGGGCAAGTTGGAGGCCCTGTGTATGGGCGAGTTGGGGGCCCTGTTGGGGGATGGAGAGGATGCCCACGAGGCGACTGCAGGATCCGTGCTCAAGGCACCGGCCTATAAGGAGCCCTTGGAGGATGCACCGGCCGGCTCTCCTCCCCGTCTCTTTCCTGTCCAGCTGGGGTCCCCCGTGTCTGAGCCACCGGACTCTGCTGACATGATGGCATCCGGGGATGAGGATGTGGGGGAACCAACTGCAAGTTTCTATGAGGTCGTGGTAGGGTTGTGAGAATGGGGTCAAGATATTGTTGCATGTTTTGTTTTTTATTTCCTTTTTATAGTATACTCATTAGAATATTGTCTACTCATAGGATATTGTATACTCTGATGTGGGACAATGTGTGTTTTGTTTTGATTTGGTTTATGTGAATTTTAGTCTGATTTTCTAATGATCCTTCGGCATAGAGATTGCAACCATTGGAAATCATTGCATTTTTTTATGTATCTCTGATGTGGTCTTCTTTTTCATTTGTGAGTTTGGGTGGTGGTGACGAAGTATGAAGCGGATATGCCCCAACTGTGAATCTGAAAGTTGAGTGGTTCTTTACGCATTTTTTATGTATTTCAATCAATGGGTTTTCTCATAAATAAGTCTGGATGCATTGTACTGGTTGTTAAGTAAGCTATGTGGTGTTCTGTGTTCTGTGTTTCTTCCACGGGCTGTCGGGTTGGGGAGTGGCTGAGCGACCATGGACGCGATGGGGAACGGTCAGCTGTCATCCACTTCCTTGGGGACGCTGTGGTCATGCTGAGAACCGTGCCGAGGCCCTTCTCCTCTCCATACCTCTGCCGGTGGTGGGGTGGAAATGAAACCCGGACGATGTCACGAGCTGTCGCTCGATGGTAGCCTGAAAATGTAGGGCTGGTGCCGGATTGAGGAGGAGGGGCCGGCAACAGGACTTCGGCCTGAATTCAGTATGATGCAGTGTCCTCTGGGGGAGGTGATGGCTGACTGACGAGGAGCGCTCTCTGCCTGATGGCCTGCGGGGGATTGGTGTTGAGACTGTGGGATTCACAGTCTCAAAGGGGGATTGTGTGGACTGTGTGGACTCCACACAGCAACTGAATGGTGGACTCAACAACTGAATAAATTACTGAATTTAAATAATTAATTGAAATAAGAATATTAGAATAATAGATGAGAAAGTGTAAATTGATTGAAATTATGCAAAATGTGACTGAACTAAAACTGGACTGTCTTAAAGTATAAATTGATTGAAATTATGCAAAATGTGACTGAACTAAAACTGAACTGTCTTGAAATATGATTGATATTGTGCAAAAGAAAACTGACCTGGCTGAACTGTCTTACATAGTATTTCAGGCATGTACATTGTGCGAAAGCGGTCAAGCATCATTTCCATATTTTACAGGTCCTGGTTAAGGTTAAATCAACGTCAGTTTATTGTTATTTTTTTTGTGTTTTCATTCCTCTATGAATATACAGTCCTGGGTTATATTGTGTGATTGTAATTAGTATTTCACGGGTAGGGAGGGGATTAGGCACCCCGAACCTCTACCCGTGAACAGGCGGCAGTGGGCTTGCAAGAGTCTGGGCGCACGTTAAACAAATACTATAGTGCGGGGGAGAAACTGAAGGCCCTCGTGCGTAACGAGGTATGAAATAACATACCACTGTGGCACCGCCTAGTCGGCCCAGGAAACGTTGCACGTAAGTTGGTGTGGGCACTGGGTGGTACGTGGGCGACAGTCCACACCTAGGAGCAGGGCAGTGCGCCGGAGGGGGCACAGCACCTGCCATGAACAGGCAAGGCTGGCGAAAACGGTCAATATTTCCATGCCCAGAGCAAGCGGGGTGGGGACAAGACCGTCGGTTTCTAAACTGAGTGGCTGATAGGTACTACGGACAGTCAGCTGCTTGGGGTCCTGACTTGATGACGGACTATGAGGTCGCTATCGACTGGGTCGCCAGCCGGTTGGGGGAGCGTTATGGCAGAGACCATAAATGCACCTGGCTCAATGTACAGTCAGGCCACAGTAACCTTACTAGCCGATACGGGGTTAGTAGGCGAGCTGTGCTTCTGTGATCAGTGTTTTTGAAAAGAAAATGCTGGGAAGCAGAGGGATGAGGGGTGTCAATTCAGAGGAATCTGAATTGTCTCTCCTAAGATTGGAAAGGGACCCAGCCTTAAACTGCACCTGAAGGTAAAATAAGGGGACTTCTTCT
This sequence comes from Notolepis coatsorum, assembly GCF_963971535.1. NCBI lineage: Eukaryota > Metazoa > Chordata > Actinopteri > Aulopiformes > Paralepididae > Notolepis > Notolepis coatsorum. The sequence continues at coordinate 82,742,050 of NC_140180.1, read as the reverse complement.
GTTCATGTGAGGAGACCTTGGCCTGGAAGTGGAGGCCTGTATCCTTGGTTGGGTGAGAAGGGGTCCAGTGTAGGCGGCGATGCGGCCCTGTAGGGCCGGTTTCCCCACACGTGGCATCTCCTGATCCTGGCGGGGAGAGGTGCATCTAAGTAGGGCAAGCAGTGCGTCCGAACGGGAGGAGGGTACTCTTAACTGGAAGGAGGTTAAAAGGGTCAAAGCGTTTGATCTATGGCCTGCCCATCTACGGCCCTGACGACACTGGACGCTACTGGATGACCACTGGACCATCTAATTGTCACATGTCTCTACTATTCCATGCGCTTCGTGCTATGTTTGCCTCTGGGCCCCCGTATAGTTAAGCTTCACGCTTATATGATATACACGCCCTCTTGGATTAAGTGCAGGTCTGGTGTATTGATGGCAGTATTGGTGGTCATCCGATATGTAGGTATATGTCCGGAAATGTACTCTATTTGTTCCTGACCTTGGCCTTTTGACGGGTCCATGCTTAGTGTATGTCTTGATGATTGATGGTTGTGTCATATTGTTGGGTGCACAATGAATTGTTGTGTTGACATATAGATTTATATGTCAAAAGGGGGATTGATAGTTTTAATTCATTGATCTGTTGTCAATATCTTATATATCTTCAGACTGTACACTGACGTCAGATGTCTCTGTGTAGACACAGGCCCCATGAAACAGTCTCTGTGTAAACACAGGGCTCCGTGAAACAGTACTAGGGCACAGGTGCACGATCCGTATCAGAAGCATGCAAAAACCCACACACACACCAGCACACACACTTTAACACACACACAAGCACACATCACACAGACATCAATGCATACACATAGAAAGAGATACACACACCCCCCCCCTTTTTTTTGTTCGAGAGTGTCAGCTAGACATGCAAACTCATGTCTCTCACTTTAGCACACACACACACCGACACACACACTCACACACACACACCAACACACATGCACACACACAAATTATATGCCGTCATCTGATAAGGAGAGCGGAGGAATACAGCCCCTCCTTTTCCCCATCTAAGCAAACACCAGCACACACACACACACAAGGACACACCACACAGACATTCATGGATACACACAGAGAGACATACACACACCATTCTGACAAGAAATGTATAAATGATGTGACAATGTATTGACAAGACCACCACTTGGCACTGGCTCGCTCTGTGTGCGGAGGTGCGTGGTCCGGATTGTGATCTACTTGTGCTGTGACGGTTCAGTAAAACTCTGCAGACTGCCATCTGACTCTGTCTCGTCTCTCTGTTCACCTCGCCGACATTCAATAAAAGAACTATGAGGGAATTCCTTTCACGCCCGTCTTCCATATTGTTCATTTGTGCATGCAGGTCAGTACAGGAACGTGACCAGTTCACACTGGAATCTGATAATGGCCAAATAAAGCTAAATAAATTATGTGAACAAATAATGTGACAGCCCGAGTTGAGTCCGAGTCGAGTCCCCATTACCCTAGTCCGAGTCCGAGTCCAAGTCATCAAGGTTGAGTCCACTCCACTCTGGCAGTCAAA